>NW_024070185.1:26810771-26925771 GCF_014754425.2 Oryx dammah
TTCACTCTCCTCTTTCACTTTCATCAAGAGGCTTTTTAGTTCCTCTTTACTTTCTGCCATAAGGGTGGTATCATCTGCATATCTGAGGTTATTGATATATCTCCCAGCAATCTTGATTCCAGCTTGTGTTTCTTCCAGCCCAGCGTTTCTCATGATGTACTCTGCATATGAGTTAAATAAGCAGGGTGACAATATACAGCCTTGATGTACTCCTTTTCCTATTTGCAACCAGTCTGTTGTTCCATGTCCAGTTCAAACTGTTGCTTCCTGACCTGCATACAGATTTCTCAAGAGGCAGGTCAGGTGGTCTGGTATTCCCATCTCTCTCAGAATTTTCCACAGTTTATTGTGATCCACACAGTCAAAGGCCTTGGCATAGTCAATAAAGCAGAAATGGACGTTTTTCTGGAACTCTCTTGCTTTTTCCATGATCTAGCAGATGTTGGCACTTTGATCTCTGGTTCCTCTGCCTTTTCTGAAACCAGCTTGAACATCAGGAAGTTCAAGGTTCACATTACCTTCCAAATACTTATTTATCTTGTACATGGAAGTCTGTACCCTTTTGATGACCTTCCTTGGATTCCTCTTCCCCCAACCCTGCCTCTGGAAACCACAGATCTGACCTCTATTTCTATGAGTTTGGTGGGAGTTTTTGTTTGTTTGTTTTAGATTCACAGGTGAGAGCATACATATTTGTGAGTCTTTCTGTCTTTCTCTGTCCGCCTTATTTCACTTAGCATGATGTGTTCCATATCCATCCATGTTGTTGCAAGTGGCAGGGTTTTCTCGTTCTTTAATGGCTGAATAATGTTCCATTGCATATATACGTACCACAACTTCTTTACGCACTCATCCACTGATGGACACTTAGGTTGATCCCATGTCTGGGCTATTGGAAATAATGCTGCTACAGACCTGGTGGGGGTGCTGACAACTTTTTGAGTTAGTGTTTTCATTTCCTTTGAGTATGTTCTCAGAGGTGGAATTGCTGCATCATAAGGTAATTCTATTTTTAATTTTCTGAGGATCCTCTGTACTCCTCATGGTTTTTCTATACCCTTCCACCGTCTTTGTAAATAACTTAGGTATTAAACTCTCTTCCAATTGCCCAGCCTGAGCATTATTCGTGTTTCCTATGGAGACTTTGACCAAGACATGCATGCTCCTTTTTCTGTATTCATTAACCCGGTTTGTGGGACCGAAAATAACCTCGTCACTTAAGCTAAAATCTGGGAGTCAAGTTCCATTTCGTCCTCTCCTCATGCTCTCCCTGACCCCCAAATCTAACCTTTGCTAAGGTCTTGGTAAGTTTGCCTCCTAATGGTACTGTCTTCTTTGTGACCTCACCATCTCTCCCTCTATTGAGGCACCAGCCCCCAATGAGTCATACTCAAACCCACATCCAGTAACACAACCAAAGTGAACTCGCTAGAATGAAAATCTCAGCAGGACTCTCCCTTGTTTAGGAACTCTCCCTTCCATACCTCCACACCTCCAAGAAACCCTGCTTCCTCTCCAAGATCAATCCCCTCAGTCTCTGCCTGACAATTTAGGCTCTAAAAGCAGTAGACTGCTTGTGGTACCAAGCTCACACCACCAACACATCGTTTTCTCACCTTTGCACATGGCTTCTACGCACCACCTGCACCATCAAAACTTCTGCCAGCCTAGCCATCACCTATTCATCCTACACCACTCTGTTTGGGGGATAACTAAAGACTTCCAAATAATATCCCTTCTCACATACATTCTCATGGGTTTTTTTTATTCTGGGTTTACTCTCTTTCAGTGCCATGTACGCTTGCCACACTGTCTTTTCATTATGTCTTAGTATGTCCCTTCCCCTGAAGGGTGGCAGAATATGCCACCCTACAAAATGACACCTTGACCTAAGGATTATTCTGAGTTAGAAGCATTTGGAAAACAGCCCGTGTTAAGAAAGGCACTCTGAGGCTTCCCAGATGGCTCAGTGGTGAAGAGGCCACCTGGCAATGCAGGAGACACGGGTTCGATCCCTGGTCCCAGAGGATCCTACAGGCCACAGAGCGGCTGAGCTTGTGCAGCACAGCCACTGAGCCTGTGCTCTAGAGCCTGCAACTACTGAGCCCACGTGTTGCAGCTGCTGAAGCCTGCACACCCGAGAGCCTATGCCCCACAATAAGAAGCCACCACAACGAGAGACCCATACACCGCAGCTAGAAAGCAGTCTCCATTTGCTCCACTTGCCGCAACTAGACAAAAGCCTGTGCAGCAACAAAGACCCAGCACAATCAAGATTAATTAATTAGCTAAAATCATATATAAAATGGAAGGCACTCTGATCTATCATTTTCCTGCTGAAAGGAGAAAATAAAATCCCCATGTGAACTATGCCCTCCCTATACCCCAGGAAGAAAGAAATACCCTTATCACAATAGATGGGGAGTTCAGGCAGAAAGAATTCCATACAAACAGACCCTCTTTAAATAACTCTCATTTTCCTTTAGTCCCGTATAATTTACTTTCCCATAACTTGCTTCTCTTTTTTAACCTAACATATAGCTTCTTAAGTTCTGCCCCTTTTTTGCATCTCTATTTCTTCACAAGAACTTCCATGTCATTTAAAATTTATATTACATCAGAGAAAACCATATTTTGAAAAGATACTTGCACCTCAGCATTCACTGCAGCACTACTTACAATCGCATGGAAGCAATCTAAATGTCCATCAACAGAGGAATGGATAAAGAATGTGGTGTGTGTGTGTGTGTGGTGTGTGTGTGCGTGCACATATATAATGGAATATTATGCAGCCATAAAGAATGAAATTATGTCATTTGCGGCAACACTGGTGGACCTAAAAATGGTCATACCAAGTGAAGTAAGTCAGACAGAGAAAGACAAATATCATATGATATTGTTCATATGTGGAATATAAAAAAGGGGTACAAGTGAACTTATTTACAAGACAGAAATAGAGTTACAGATGTAGAAAATAAATTTATAGTTACTAGTGGATAAGTGGAGGGGAGGGATATATTTGGAGATTGGGACTGACATACACACACTACTATATATAAAATAGATAACTAATAAGGACCTACTGTATAACACAGGGAACTCAGTACTCTGTAATGACCTATATGGGAAAATAATCTAAAAATGAGTGTGCATATGTACATATATAACTGATTCACTGTGCTGTACAGCAGAAGTTAACATATCACTGTAAATCAACTATTGTTGTTTTACCTTATTACATTTACATTTGATAAATCCCATGTGACTATTGACTTAAATAAAACACTTGAATGACTTGGAATAATTTATAGTAATTATATACCTATGCAAGCTCTTGTTCCACAGGCAGTGTGCCTTGAGTGAATTTGATAACAAAATCTTTAAAATCTTTCTCAGACTTCCCAGATAGGCATCACTAAGATAACCAACCCTGTGCTTACCAGGGATATTTAACTTTAGTTACATCAAGCAAAGTTTGTCACTGATATGTTCCTGGAGCTATAGCACGATCAAGAGACAGGACTGGATTCGTGAGCTTATGACTTACACAGTCTTCAAATCCCCACTTTGAAGGGACTTCCATGTCTGTTATCCTCTGGTATTGCTGTCTTGAAATTCATAATAATTTTTGAACACGGTGCCTTAGATCTTATTTTGCACTGGGCCTCACAAATTATTTATCACTAGCTAGACTTGATGGGCGATAGGAATTAACAAGCATAATTTGGGAGGAAGAACATATTTAATTCTCTATACATTCTTTTCACAGAATCAGGCCAACTACACTCCAGAAAGCAAAAACATTTCCTTTCCTCACCTTTGTTATTTTCCTCACTTGGACCATTTTTATGAAGATGAATAGGTCATGTACACACTGCTATATTCAAAATGGATAACCAACAAGGACCCACTGTATAGCACATGGAACTGTACTCAATGTTATATGCCAGCCTGGATGGGAGGGGAGTTTGGGAGAGAATGGATACGTGTATATGTATGGCTGAGTCCCTTTGCTGTTCACCTGAAACTACCACAACATTGTTAATTGGCTATACTTCAATACAAATTTAAAAGTTTAAAGTCTAAAAAAAAGGACATTCTAAAAAAGTAAAGGAATGATCAATTGAAATTATTTTTTATAGTAGAAAAAATAATACTAATTTGGAAGGAATAATGCAGCTAGTGATTTTTTGTTATGGACCATGACATGTTTGTGGATTCTGTTTAAAAAGTAATATAAACCTAAGCCACTATAGAAACTTCCAGAGGAATATCTGCATAGATTGCTATCTTTTTTGTACTTAAATTTTGGTGAAGACTTAAATCTACATAAATTTTAGGAAGGACTTTTTCCAGAAATTGGATATTGATTAACTCATTGATTTGAAAGTGAGAAATGTGGTGCTTCTTAGCCCTGCTCTACTCTGGGAGGCAGTAGAACCTAGTGTGAAGACCAAGGTCTTGAGGACTCAAGATGGATTTCTGTCCCAGCTGAATTTCCTTGTGGACATCCCTCCAAGGACTCTGAACCTCAGCTTCCACAGCTTTAAAACTGGGTGACTATTCACCTCATGGGGCTGTTGTGATGATTAAAAGAGATAGTGCATGTAAAATGTTAGATGAATTACTGGGGTTTCAGTCAGCTGCTATTGTTGTTGTTGCTGTTATTATTATTCCTTTCTCCTCTTCTAATAGAAGTGCTATCTAAAAAGACCTAGTCTTTCGGTGAGTTTGGATAAAGTATTCAGCATTTACAATATCCCCATTTATGAAGTGATTGTTAACCTAGCCCAGCCCCTGGCAGGTAACAGGCACTCAACAATACCATGTAAGTTGAAGTTCAGAGTTAACAAGAGTGTGAATATCTGATACACTCTAGGAAATGTACATACAGTTCCCCCCACATAACCCTTATCTCAATTTTATTTGAAAAAAATTTTAAGAGATTAATTTCCCTGACCATGTATAAGAAATAGCAACTAAAATATACAGCATTTTTAGTTTTCAAAGTACTTTTAGGTATAATCACATTTGATGAGGTCATGCAGCTGGTAAATGACAGAGTCTGGAATCCTGACTCCAAATTATGTAATCTCTCTTCTTCATCACCTCTTTATTCTGTTAAACATTTGGAGATGCATTGTGGTGCTACCTTCAGGAAAATTACTTGTGCAAGATTGCTTTCAAAAGACAGAAAAATACACTATAGTCAAGAGTTGTTCAGTGCTTGGAAACATACAGGGGGGCCGTGTGTGTGTGTGTGTGTGTGTGTGTGTATGTGTCACTCAACTGTATCCAACTCTATGTGACCCCATGGACTGTAACCCACCAGGCTTCTCCATCCATGGAAATTTTCCAAGCAAGAATACTGGAGTGGGTTGCCATTTCCTTCTCCAGGGGATCTTCCCAACCCAGGGATCAAACCTGTGTCTCTTGAATTAGCAGGTGGATTCTTTACCACTAGCGCCACCTGGGAAGCCTATCAATAGGGGCTTACTGGAGATAAATTCATTTATATCCTAGTCCGATCTAAAAGTCACCCCTGAGAGACTTCCCTGGTGGCCCAGTGGCTAAGATTCAGCGTTCCCTCAATGCAAGGGGTCTGGGTTTGATCCGTGGTCAGGGAACTAGATCCCACATGCTGCAACCAAAGACCCCTCACGCTGCAATAAAAATTGAACCCATGTGCCACAACTAAGACCCAGTGCAGCCAAATAGATACATAGATAAAATCACTGCTGAGTTTATGCAGTGCCGTTTGAATTTCTAATTTCAGAAAAGACTAATATATCCTTATCAAGCACCGGATGAAAGCAACCACCTCACACTGAAACCCTTGATTTCTTGTAAACCGTCCTCAGTAGCAGACAGCACTTTGGAAGATTTGTCGAATCTCGCAGGTGTCCCATCTTCCAGCTCCAGTCTCACTGTACTTGGCCTCAGTCCACTATGTGATGTGGAATCCTGTTCTCCAGTCCAAACTCACCTTGTTTAGGTTCAGTGACCTTGGGGCCAGGCAGCTGAGGCCAGGAACCTCTGACAGAGCTGCCCTCCTCTGGCTGTTTACTCTTTCCTGTGGATAACAGCCTGCTCACCTCACACCCTTCCTGCCTCCTACAGGGCCCACTGTGAGCGGCTCACACTCCGAGACAACATTCCGCATTATTTTCTTGCTGGTTGGCTTGCTGGGGAAAGTGAACTCCTCCCTTCCAGCCACTAGATTATGAGAAATGACTGAGTTCCTGTCACAGGCTTAGTTATAACTCCTCAGCTTATATGTTCAGCATTGGCACAGTTTGAATAATGGTGACAATAAACACAAAGCAGTCATGTGAGAACCATTGCTACGTATGTTATAAAATCTATTTTATCTTTTAAACTCTATAGTCCTCTAGAAGCTTCCACGTGGGCATTTTTTTTTTTAAGTTAGAGAAATAGAATTTTGACTTCCTCTGGTAGAAATGGAACAAGAAAGACATTTTACTTTCCTTTTTTTTTCCTTGCTGCCAGCAAGCTCAGAGATACTATGAGAACAATAGCCACTCCGGTAGTTAGAATATTTATTGCCTTCCTCCTTTCCTTTGTTCTCAATTTCCATTTTATATTTTTTTATTTGGTTCAAGTACTTTTTGAGAAAAGTAAAGATAAACAATTACAGGCATATGCAATGAAGGCTTAGCGTTTTCCAAAGGCTTTCAAATACACTATCCAAAAGAGAGGGTCCCAAATATTTTGCAAGTATTCTTGGAAAATAAACTGGCAGATGAAGCCTTCCTCATCCCCAAATCCATGACCTGACTTGTGGGTCTTGAATTTCAGGGAGCATCAGTTTCCCTTGGAAGTCTTGTTAAACCACAGGCTGCTAGATCCCAAACCCAGAATTTTGATTCAGTAGGTCTGGGGTGCGGTTTGAACATTTGCATTTCTATCAAGCTCCCAAGTGAACTGATGCTGCCAGATGAGGTGTTCAAAATTGGAGGACTATTGACTTGAAGGAAACTTTCCTCTCATTAGAGAGACACATAAGTAAAGAAGATATTGGTATACTTAAACACATGGACAAAGTAAAGGAAAAGAGAAGGAGTAACATGATTTTGGGGAAATCAAAGGTCACAGAAGATGGGGAAGTCAGAAACCTGGAGCTGCCCAAATGACTTTGAAAAAAGAAATGAGGCTGGACCTAAGCCTGTGATGGAAGCCAGGTGTGAAAGGCAAATCAAGAACTGGGGTAGATTTGAACAAGATCAGGAAGCAGAAATGTTTACAGTGTGTCTTGTAAATGGTGCCCACAGAATGCACCATGCATAGAGTTCAGTCAGCGTTTGTGGAATAAATGAACAATGAAGATATTTGATTGGTGGAAGCCATGATTTCTTCTAAGGAACAGTGATGATAAGAAAGATGTGACCAAGACATGACTGAATAGTGATGAGTTTTTAATGTGATTTCAAGTTTTTAAACAATGAGAATTCATTGAAGTTTTTGGTTGCATACTGACTTGAGTGAAGAATATTTTTGAACATCTTTGTATAAGAGCCGACTCATTGTATAAAACCCTGATGATGGGAAGGATTGAAGGCAAAAGAAGAAGGTGACAGCACAGGATGAGATGGTTAGGTAGCATCAGCAACTCAATGGACTTGAATTTGAGCAAACTCTGGGAGATAGAGAAGGACAGGGAAGCCTGGTGTGCTACAATCCATGGGGTCACAAAGAGTTGGACACAACTTAGTGATTGAACAACAACAACAACAGTTATATATATTTAATATTATTGATTTCCTGTGACTTACTGCCCAAAAAATCAACACAAAGAAAGATTTCAAAGAAGGCATTAAACAGAATTGGTAAAAGCCTGGTATATAAGGAGGAGAAGAGAAAGCCAATGTAAGTCCATGTTTTCAAGCCTGGGTGAAAAGGCTTTGTCCCAGGCTGTCAGGGAGGTGTGCATTGGTCAGGCAGAACCACCCTTCTGGATGGGCTAGCTCCAACCTGAGTCCAGAAGCCAGTGTTTCCACAGCCTTCCCTAGAAGGCTGTGGAATTAGAACTTAGGAGCCCAATTCTATGGCAACCGTGGCAGGCTCCAGCTGGCAGTGGTGGAGATGGCAACAGCAGAGCCCTCTATCACCACACCCTAGGGGCAAGTCCTGCCAAGAGGTAGAAGGGTCAGGCCAGGACTAGAGCCCAGGCAAGCAACCAGCTCGCACTTGACTCTGAGTGTAGTTGGAGGTGAACCAGCAGAGGACATTGCTCTCATAACCCAGGCCAGCAAGCATGTCAGGGGAGCACTGAGGAAAGTCCAGAGGTAAGAATACAAGGGGGCCTTCTAGTAAGGAGAGAAAACTTGAGGACACATTCACAGGGGATGAGAGTGGACAGTTCCCTCAAGTTTAGAAAAGAGGTAGAAGAGACAGGAGCACAAGGGCTAGAAAAAGTCTTGTTTTGGTTTGTTTATTGCTTGTTTTTAATACTTATTTTCATTTTTGACTGAGCCAGGTCTTCGTTGCAGCATATGGGAACTAGTTCCCTGACCACGGATCAAACCTGGACCCCCTGCATTGGAAATGCAGAGCCTTAGCCACTGGACCACAGGGAAGTCCTGAGGAAGTTTTCTGAGAACAGTATGATTTGGCAAACTGGTGGCTCTAGGGAAAAGCAAAAGGGTTTCATCAGAACAAGAGGATGATGATTGTGCATTGTAACTAAAAGTAAATTGGAAGGAAATGGGTTCCTTAGAAGGCATCCAAGTGAAACAAAGAAAAAATGGTTATTCCATATATCTTTGAGTTGAAGGTGATTTAGTCTACCTAACTGTGTCTGTTTTCTGTGTGCTACTGAATCAGAGTCAGCAGTTTGTTTAAATAGATGAGATATATAGATAGATATATTGTAAACAGCTTCCCAGTGTTCCCAATTTTGGGCCAGTTTGGAGAAGATATAGAGGACTCTGGGTGGATACCTTGATTCAGGGAACTGTGTGGTCTTTCTGCTGCCGAGGCAGAGAAGCACTTAAAAAAAAGCAGGAAAATAAGCCGAAGGTCCAAGGGATGCACGCTGTGGTCATGAGTTGTATGATATAAATGAAAGATAGGATTCTGAAAAATCTATCAAATTCAAAAGTGGGGGATATGTGGAAAGACGTCTATTTAGGTCTTTTGTCCATTTTTTGATTGTGTTGTCTGTTGTGATGTAGATGGACGTAGGGTCTGTCATACAGAGTGAAGTAAGTCAGAAAGATAAAACAAATGTCATATACTAACGCATATATATGGAATCTAGAAAAATGGTACTGACAAACCTATTTGCAGGGGAGCAATAGCTAGCTAGAGGGAAGCTGCTGTATAACACAGAGAACTCAGTGGTCTGTGATGATGGAGACAAGTGGGACAGGGCGTGGTGGGAGCCTCAAGATGGAGGGGATATATGTATACATATTGTTGGTTCACTTCATTGTACAGCAGAAATTAACACAACATTGTAAAGCAATTATAATTCAATTAAAAAAAAAAAACTAAAGAAGAAGATGGGGATCTAGGAAGTAGCAAGGAAACCGTCATGAAGTCTGAGGTAATTTAGCCGTAGGATCTTGAGGAGACAATCCGACAATACAGAATTCACATTCTGAAAGAGCCCTGACGGGGCTTCCCCTGTGGTCCAGTGGTTAAGAACCTGCCTGCCAATGCAGGGGACACAGGGTCAATCCCTGGTTCAGGAAGATCCCACATGCCTCAAGGCAGCTATGCCCATGCTCTAGTGCCCAAGAGCCGCAACTATTGAGCCCATGTGCTGCAACTTTTGGAAACCCTCCTGCCCTACAGCGTGTGCTCCTCAACAAGAGAAGCCAGCACAATGAGAACCCCGTACACCACCGCTGGAGAGTAGACCCCCCCTCCTCAACTAGAGAAAGTCCTCTGGCAGCAACAGAGGACCAGTGCAGCCAAAAATAAATACATAAAAGTTAAAAAAAGCCTGAGGATCAAGAGGACCAATTTGCTAATTATTCCAACATACCCGAGGAAAGTGCCAGAGTGCCTACTATGTGCTAACACAAAGTGAGTAGTTTTACAGTTATATTTTTATTTAATCATGATGAAGACAACATAAGGCAGGCATTATCATCACCATTCAGGGGAAAGGTAGTAACACTCTGAACAGTTAAATATCTTGTTCAGGTTTCTAATCCAAGTCTATTCCTGCTGTGATCCACGCAGTCCTGACATCACAGAATATGCTTGTGTTCCCGTCTATGTTTCTTAAAGTCAGGTTAGAGGAGATAGCTTGTCTGACCAGAACCTTGACTGCACTTCTACAGCTGTGTGGGTGAGGGAACACCCAGGTGACTGTAAGAAAGGAAGGATACTATCCATCACATTCCCTTTCCTGGCAAAAGGAGCAGTGCTTTTCCCACTGGAATAAAAGTAGGAATTAAACAAATGCAAGGGTTACAGTTTTGTTTCTCATCTATAAAGGAAATATGGGAAAACCAAAAGCAGACTTTGAACTCTCACCATGTTCTGTAAAGACATATTACTTTAAAGTTAGAATGAATCAGCTGAAGAGAGGTCCTTCTTAGCTTTCCTGAAGCTCTGTTTTTTCAAGCATACTCCCAAATATTAGATCCTGAAAAAAAGGGTTCATGATGTCCAAAGTAAACCAGCCAGAGGCAAGAGTGGCCCTCAAATGTCTTTTTCATCATTACTGCTTTTCCTCCTACTTCTCAGCATGTAAACCCAACTGCCAATCCACTAGCTGGTTGTGACAAGCAATTCAATGGCTTCAATAAATGTAAGGACATCAATATCACCAACGGATTGAAATCTCTAATCATGGCCCAAAGGAGCAAGGTATCACAATGAAATTCTGAAAATAATACTAGGTTCATGTTTTAAAATTTATTTTTAGAATATACCTATAGGTAGGTGTATACATTTATGTGTGCACACAAACTATATATCCATTCTAATATAGAACTGGTGGTCTAAAAAAGTGCTAGAGACTTCCCTGGTGGTCCAGTGGTTAAGAATCCACCTGCCAATGCAGAGGACACAGGTTCAATCCCTGATCTGGGAAGATTCCATATGCCGCAGGGCAGCTAAGCCTATGTGCCGCAACTACTGAACAGGGGTGCCTAGAGCTTGTTCTCTGCAACAAGAGAGGCCATCGCAATGAGAAGCCAGTGCACTGCAACTAAAGAGTAGCTCCCCCCACACCACAACTAGAGAAAGCCTGTGTGCAGCAACAAAGACCCCGTGCAGCCAAAAATTTTAAAAATACACTTTATTAAAAAATAAAATTAAAAAATGCTACAAAATAAGGTTAGTTTCCAAACCTCAGAGGCAGTGATAGTTATCAGGAGGGCAAGAAAGGGTCTCCATCAGGTTGGGGTCTCTATAATCTTCAGGAACAGAACAAAGGAGTGAGGAGGGCCAGGCAGCCTTGGTGGTGGTGGTGGTCGAAGTTCAGCCTGCCCTGTATTCATCCTCCTTGAACAGGACCAGAATGCCAGGTCTGATGCTTTGGTTCTCTGCTCAAGTGTGCAAGTGGTACCAGTCACATTCAATCACAGCCAGAAAGAGCATCTTGATTGTGGGCATGTTGTACTGAGTCAGAGGAGGCCCTGGCCAGGCACATAGCTTTGGAAGATGGAGAGTTCCAGGAACTATTTTAGAGATAACGCAAAATATCCTTAAGATCCAAAGGAAAAAGTCTGCCTTGTGATTAACCCAGACATAGAATGAAACTGGAATTGATGCACTTGAATTGAAAGTGTTTTTTTTCCATAGTGATAAATCCCAACAATATGCTTTGCCCTTCAGTCTTCACATGGGTAGATTTTAATATGGGAAAGTGGATTGTTTAATTGATCTTATGACTTCTTGAAACATTATCATTTCCTTAAAGGAAAAAATAAAAGGAAACCAACATTCTGGAGACCATTCTATCACTAGCAGTGTTGATGTTGAAAGAAACTGAGTCTTCCTAAAATAGGTACTTGTTCATTCAAAAATATTTCTCCTCTTTTAAGTTTTGTTGGCAATTAAAAAGAAAAAAAGCGATAACCCATATTAAAATGATTAAGTAGGATGTTTGCCGTTTTAGAGACAATGCTTCAGAATAAATGTAAGAGTGAAACTTTTGCTCATTATAAAAGAGTATCATGATGTTTTCACTTTAAAAATATATTCTGGAAATGAACTTTTCAAAATATATTCTTTAAGTCCTCAAGAATGTATGACAATGAAAAAAAATAATTACCTTTTCAACTTGAGAGAAGGGGAACTGTTGGAACAATTTAGGCAATACCTATCCAATAATAAAAAAAGGGTTCTTGGACCACAGTTCATTCTCTAAACCTTCAAAAGCCTATCATTTATCATTAATTTTGAAATAAAACAGGAAATACCTGTACTAAGAGAACCTTTGAAAACAAGCAGAATAATTGGCAAGGAATATTTTGGGAGGCACTGACAATAATGTAATGCCTGGATTAGTCTTTAAAAAAAACATGAAGTTGTAGCTGGGAGGCATTTGTAGCTTAGGATTCAGCATTCCAGTGCTAAGCACTGTAACTCAGTTTTCTTGATATTCTGACATATCATTTAACAAAAAGCACATGGAAGATCTTCCCAGAACCCAAATGCACAGTTCCTCTGTGAATCAAACTTTGCTTAGCAGAGCTCTCAGATAGAAGTGGCATAGAGACATTAAAGTCTTGTTGTGCTAGGTATTTTTTGATAGTGAGGAAAAACACTTTTGAAAGATATTGCATAGTTATATATGTTCATGTTTGTATGTATATAGGTGTGTGTGCGTGTGTGTGTGTGTAGTGTGCTGGTATGTCTGTTCTGCCTCCTTCAAAAATGGATGGCTGAACTTATTTATCTTTTAATCTGGCTTCCTCTTCTAATTGCTAATATCAGTCTTTGGGATACAGAAATCTGTAGGATTATCATTCTGATATCCATCTAAGTTGCCTGCCTTTACTTTTCCCCAAATAGTCCCTGGATTTTCCTACCTCTGCTCGGGCTGTGCTCTTAACTTAGAATTGTCTGGACTCTACTCTAAGTTTGTTAAAATAGTACATCCTCTCCTGATATCTGCAGTTAGATACAATACCCTTCATTAATTGTTTTGTCTCTTTCTTATTACCTTGATTTACCTTGAATTAAGCTTATTAACTACTACTTTTCTCTACTTTTCCCTCTTCTCATATCCCCATAAACACTAGGTAGTATATGTTTTAAAGGAAAATAGTTTCTTTTGATCTAATCTAACACTGCTTAGCACAGTGACTTTGTACATAAGGGACAACCAAAAATGTTTGAAGAGTTAGAGTAAATTTTCCTGAACTAAATTGCTGAACTTGCATTCACTGGAATGAGCAATTTGAGTAGTTCTTTGGATCTTTGTAATATAGAAATCATTTTTTTAAGTATTTAAGTTTTCTCTTCTTTTCTTCCCTACTTATTATTACATCTTCTTCCTTCCTTCCATCTTTCTTCCAGCACTAATTGAATGGCAGTTATCTGGCAGTTACAAGACACAAAGAGAAATAAGAAAATCTGGATCAAATACTTAATGTAATAGTTCTGACAAAGCCATAAATCATATTCTAAATTAAGACAAAGATTTCCAATGTATTTATCTTAAAAAAACTTTTAAAAACATTAAAGAAAATGTTTAGTAAAAATTTAAATTCATTCCAAGTTTTTTCTTTAACCAGTTTCTTTTCCTGCCAACAATTTTTCCAGCAGACAAAACCTTTTTCGTAATATGGCAATGGCTTAATCCTAAATTACAAATTCATAATCAGATTGAGAGTGGCAATCTTGTATTACCCTCACCCCAACCCCACTGCCCCAGTGCCTGACATTGAAAAGGCAAATCGCTTAACCATTTTAAACAGCCTCAAAGGTCAAAGGGGAGCTACTATGTCAATTGCTCACAAATATTTATTGAACACCTACTGCATGCTAGGCAATGTTCTAGTTGCTAAATTTAACAAAAGAAAAGAAAAAAAATCATTTCAACCCAAATGAAAACTAGTTCTAATTTTAAAAGGTATTGACTTATTTCATGTCAGTGGAGAACCAGATAAGACCCATGTCAAGATTACCAGGTAAAATACAGGACACCTGGTTAAACTTGAATTTCAGATAAACAACAAATAAAATTTTAGTATAACCATGTTGCATGCAATATATTGAAAAACTAATTGTTGTTTAACTAAAATTCAGATTTAACGGGATGTCCTGGATTTTCATTTGCTAAATCTGGCAACCTTAGTGAGAAAGGACTGGCTACATTGCTGCCTCCCTTTTGAAGATGCCAGGTGGGGCTGGGAGACTGAGACACAGGACAGACAGCCCAAGTCATCAGGCTGGCACATGGAGGTGGAGGATTTAAGTATGTGCCACTATGTAGTGAGGGTAGAGAACTGAGAAGGAGGAACTCGCTACTTTGCATAATAATATTATAAATCACTAGGGGACTGACACTGAGTAAGAAAAAGGAAACAAGTGGGATATGGTAGTAGGAGACCTGAGCTCATGACAGAAATGTTCAGTTTCAGTTGTTCATGTCTCTGCAGTAACTATTCTTCATCTTTAAAATCTAAGCAAAGTCTGCTGCAAATACACATGGATATGTATGTAAACACAGGAGTCGAGAAAGTTTTACACAGTAATGCTCACTTCGGTCTTCAGGACTTGTTTTATACAGTAATGCTCACCTCGGTCTTCAGGACTCGTTTTATACAGTAATGCTCACTTCGGTCTTCAGGACTTGTTTTACACAGTAATGCTCACTTTAGGGCCTTAACTAGTTCTTTGTGGTTCCAACCATATTGCTTTTTGACGAAAATAAGTGAAGTTAGCTAGATTAGTGATTTTCAGGTTAGTTCTACTTTGCCCCGGGCCCAGCTATGGCTGTAGAATTCTTTCTCATCTGGAGTTAGCTAGAATTGCTCTTTATCCAAATGGTAAAGAGTCTGTGTTGGTTTTCGCCCAGAGTCCTAGTGCCATCCCAAATATTTGCAATAAGTACCCAGAAGAAGGCTGCCCTTTCCTTCCTAGAAGCCAAAGAAGTTCTGCCAAACTTCATGCCTGTGGCTCTGACTTCAGAGGCATGTAGAAATTGTTTTCTACTGACTGTTCCAAGGGCTAAAGCCCGTGCCTGAAGGTTCCATGGCATTATTAGACGACAGATACCTAAATACCGGGGGCTTCCCAGGTGGTGCTAATGGTAAAGAACTTGCCTGCCAATGCAAAAAACATAAGAGACATGGATTCAATCCCTGGGTCAGGAAGATCCCCTGGAGGAGGGCATGGCAACCCACTCCAGTATTCTTGCCTAGAGAATCCCATGGACAGAAGAGCCTGGTGGGCTACAGTCCACAGGGTCACAAAGGGACATGACTGAAGTGACTTAGCACACGTGCACCTAAATACCATCACAAAAACATCAGCCATCCCTCACAGAAGAAAGACACACAAATCACTGGGACCGAATAGAGAGCTCTTAAGTAAACCCACACACCTTTGGTCAGTGTGCCCCTCTGACAAAGGGGCAAAAATATGCAATGGAGAAAAGACAGTCTCTCTTCAATAAGTGGTGTTGGGAAAGCTGGACAACCACATGTAATTCAGTGAAATTAAAACATTCCCTTACACCGTATATGAAAACACACTCAAAACTGTTTCAAGATCTAGATATAAGACATAATACCATAAAATCCCTTTAAGAAAACATATGCAAAATATTTTTGACCTAAATTGTAGCAATATTTTCTTAAATCAGTCTCTCAGTACAAAAGAAATAAAAGTAAAAATAAACAAAACAAGTGAGACCTAATAAAAAACTTAAAAGTTTTACATAGCAAAGGAAACCACCAACTAAATGGAAAGACAAGCTATGCACTGGGAAAAAAATATTTGTAAACTTTGTAACTGACAAGTGGTTCATTTCTAAAATATAAAAACAGCTCATAGGGCTTCCCTGGTGGCTTAGTGGTAAAGAATCTGCCTGCCAATACGGGAGATATGGGGTCAATCCCTGGGTCAGATCCCCTGGAGTAGGAAATGGCAATCCCCTCCAGTATTCTTGCCTAGGAGATCCCAAGGACAGAAGGAGCCTGGCGGGCCACAGTCCATGGGGTCACAAAAGAGTTGGACACGACTTAGTGACTAAACAACAACAAACAGCTCATACAACTCAATAACAAAGAAACAAACCACACAATTGAAAAATGGACAGAAAACTTAAATACACATGTCTCCAAAGAAGACATACTGATGGCCACCAGGCCCATGAAAAGATGTTCCACATCACTAATTAGAGAAATGCAGATCAGAACCAGAATGAGCACAAGGAAATATATGCAGTATTTTAATACCTATAAGGGAAAAGAATCTGAAAAAGTACAGCCCCCCGTCCCGACACACACATATATCTGAATCACTTTACTGTACACCTGAAACTAACACAACATTGTAAACAAGCAATACTTCAATTTAAAAACATACAATGAGGTAAAACCTCACACCGGTCAGTATGGCTATCATTAAAACGTCTAAAAATAACAAATGTTAGCAAGGATGTGGAGAAAAGGGAACCCTCCTGCAGTGTTGTTTGTGGTAAGTGTTTTGTGTCCAACTCTCCGCAACCCCATAGACTGTAGCCCACCAGGCTCTTCTGTCCATGGGATTTCCCAGGCAAGAATATGGGACTGGGCTTCCATTTCCTTCTCCAGGAGATCTTCCTGACCGAAGGATCGAAACTGCCTCTCTGGAGCCTCCTGCCTTGTCAAGCAGATTCTTTACCGCTGTGCTACCACTGTACTACACTGTTGGTAGGAATTTAAATTGGTGCAGCCACTATGGGAAATAGTATGAAGGGTCCTTAAAAAACTAAAAATCGAGGTACCCTTTCATCCAGCAGTCCCTGTGCTATGCATATTATCTGAAAAAGATGAAAACTCTAATTCAAAAAGATATTTGCACTCCAATGTTCATAGCAGAACTATTTGTAATAGTCAAGACATGGAAACAACCCAAGTGACCTTTGATAGAAGATTAGCTTAAGAAGATGTGATTATATATATATACACACATATATATATACATGTATGTGTGTGTGTCTATATATATAGACACACACATATACACACACACACACACATATATATACACACACAATGGAATAATACTCAGCCATAAAAAGAATGAAATATTTCCATTTGCAGCAACATGGATGGACCTAGAGAATATCAGACCAAGTTAAGCAAGTCAGAGAAAGACAAATATTATATGATACCTCTTACATGTGGAATCTAAAAAACGATGCAAATGAATTTATATACAAAACAGAGTCACAGACACAGAAAATAAGCTTACAATTACCAAAGCAGAAAGGGCAGGGAGGAATAAATTTGGAGTATGGGATTAAAAGATACAAACTACTAGACATAAAATAGAAAAGCAGGAATGATTTACTGTATAGCACAGAGAACTATATTTAATATCTTATAGTAATCTACAATGGAAAATAATCTGAAAGGTTTATACATAACTGAATCACTTTGCTGCACGCCTGAAACTAATACTATACTAAATCAAGGTCTTCCCTGGTGGCTCAGATGGTGAAGAATCTGCCTGTAGTGCAGGAGACCTGGGTTTGATTCCTGGGTTGGGAAGAGTCCCTATTTTTGCCTGGAGAATTCCATGGATGGAAGAGCTTTGCAGACTACAGTCCATGGGGTTGCAAAGAGCTGGACACAACTGAGTGACTAATACTACTACTACTAAATGAACTATACTTCAATTTTTAAAAATGAAACAAATAAAAGATCAGCCATACTCGCCTGGGCTTTTTGATCAGGGCTCTCAGTTACATGGAGTTTTTCTACCCCTTTGGGTCTTTGGAAGTCTATATCCCAGCTGGCTTCAGGTTGGATGTCCAGCCAACCCAGACTCTTCTTTTGAGGCTGGACTTGTATGGAGAGGCTTGGATACAAGATTCATCCGCACTGAGAATTCTCATTCTCTCCCAGCCACAATTCTGAAGTCTTGCCTTTACTCTGTTCCTTGTCAGTTTGGAAAAATGAAGTGAAAGTTGCTCAGTTATGTCCGACTCTTTGAGACCCCATGGACTGTAGTCTGCAAGGCTCCTCTGTCCATAGAATTCTCCAGGCCAGTATACTGGAGTGGGTAGCCATTCCTCGGATTTTTTATCATCTGAGCTAAAAGAGAAGCCCAAGAATATAGGAATGGGTAGTCTATTCCTTCTCCCGGGGATCTTCCCAACCCAGGGATCAAACCGGGGTCTCCTGCATTGCAAGAGGATTCTTTACCAGCTGAGCTACCAGGGAAGCTCCCAGGGAGGGTTCAGTTTGGAACCCTCCCCTAAGATCTAGAATACCATGGTGCAATTTTTCAGCTTTTCTCTTAGATAACCTCTTCTGCTCCTTCCCTTGAGGCTCATAGTTTCCTTCCTCAAGCTTACCATTTAGTCTTGTCCTCTGACTTGCCTCCTGGAACCTGAAGACACACGATCTGACACTCCCTTAATTCCATATTTCATTTTCTTTAATGGAGTTAAGAAGGATGTGCTTTGGACAGAGTGTCAGAATTGTTCTCCTGCACCTCCACCAGAGAGTGAGTAGAAGAAAAATATTACACATGATTATAGCTCGTTGCTGCAGCAGACTCTCAACTCACAAACCTCAGCAGCTACAAACAATAAAAATATATGTGTTATTCACATAATAGAAAAGGTTGATAGCTGGATTTTCCTCCACATGGTAACTCTCAGACCAGAATTTTTCTATCTTGTGGCTCTGCCATCTCTTAGGGCTTCAGATTCACACACATTCAGTACACACTTTGGGGAAAAGAAGGTGGAGAACATGACACACTCACTTCTGAAAAGTTCCTGGTGGAATCACACTTTCACCCAGAAGCAAGGGTCTAAGAAATGTATGTGGTTCCTGACTTTGCAGCCACTATTCAGTGATAACTCTACACCATCAAAATGGACATTGGACTGTCTCTGTCACCGATGGCAATCTTCATTTGCCTCAGTCAAATATACAGCTTCTACCCTAAGAAAAAATGAATATGTAACAGATTCTCTGAGTATTTTATCTCCCTATAACATCCCTTCTTCTATATATGTAACAGTATGCAAAACAGTCTATACCTGGTTTTTCAATATCCTGTAGCTAACATAGATGATTGAGGTATGACAGCATGTAACTAGTTTCTTAACCACCTATAGCTAAGCACACCTAGTTGAAATAAAGTAAACCTAAGGGATATCTGAGAGCTTTCTCATTTCTGTTATTGCAGATAAGGTAAAAGCAGAGGCATATTATTCTAAGAATATTTGCTAAGCAGATTTATTCATTCAACATACATTGAGTGTCTACCATGTCTCGGTCATTATCTTGGACAGTAGAAACATTAGAATCGTAAGCAGGGGCCCTGCTCTCAAAAATAGATACTGGAGTGAAAAAGCACATGTCACAGTAGTTCCTTTTTTGAGATTAGATGATGCTGTTTATCCTTTGAAAGAAGAGGTCTGGATGTCAGAATCTACTGTGGTCTATTTGAAGGAAAAAAGCCTTAACAAATGTTGTATATATTAACTATGTTGCTTGGGGGTAGAATCTATGTCTTTGATTAACTGTGTTGGTCATATTATTAAAGGACAGATGGCTGCCCACAAGACACACATTAAGAAGGTATGCATAGTCCTTGATGGCAAATCATTTCCCATGTCTAGCTTGACTTGGAAGGCCAGGACTTACTGAGAAATTAACATACGGGTCTAGATTTTGGACATGATCTCTCTGAGCAGTAGTGATTGAACTTGTGGGAAAAAGAAGAGCTAAGGAAATGGATCCAAAAACCAAAAAATTGAAAGAGGAAAAGAGAAGAGGCTGTCCTGGGCTGGCCCTGTAAGTAGGAGTGAACCTAGAGAAATCGTGAGGCAGAAGTGAGAAAAAAATGACTACTTCTAAGAGTCACTGTTTATGTTAAGTCTCTGCTACTCATGAGAATACATTCAATCCCCACACATGTAATGGAAAAAAAGTAAATTTTTTTTTTTTTTTTAGGCTATTAAAACGTTTTTTTCTGGTCATGCCATGTGGCATGTGGAATCTTAGTTTCCCAACCAGGGATCAAACCCACACCCCCTGCAGTGAAAGCATGGAATCGTAACCACTGGACTACTTGGGAAGTCTGGAGAAAACTGAATCTTGAATACCTCAAGAATGCATTGTGGATCTTTCTTCAGGATTTTGAAGTTGAATAATTGACTTGAATGGGCTTCCCAGGTGGGTCAGTAGTAAAGAATCTGCCTGCCAAGCAGGAGATGTGGGTTCAGTCCCTGGGTTGGGAAGATCACCTTGAGAAGGAAATGGCAACCCACTCCAGTATTTTTCCCTGGGAAATCCCATGGACAGAGGACCTGTTGGGCTATAGTCTATGGGGTTGCAAAAGAGCTGGACATGACCAAACAACTAAATAACAACAAATTGATTCGAATGGGGCTTTTTATACAGTTAGAAATGGAACACTGGCATTGAGGGTCCGCTGAGAACATCAACGTGCAGGCTTTTCCCCAGATCACAAAGTACATATTTTTTCAGAACCCAAAACCCCACCACATCTTTTGGTTTTCCCTGGTTGACCTGAGCTCCTAAAGGGAGCTTTGTCATGAAGATCCACTAGCTGGATATAATATCTCCATCTTCCTATTCCCTCTGATTGACCTTTTTTTTATAGCTTTTACTTTATTTTATGGTGGATTGATATCTGTGCAGTCTTTATTTCTCTTACTGGATAGGAAACTGTTGGCAGTAAAATGTGATGGTTAAAGACATATTCCAGAGTCAGATCTACCTAGAAGAGCCCTAACCAAGCCACTTAATAACTGTATGACCTCAAAGTAATAGTCAACCTCTCTAAGCCTCAATTTCTTCCTCTGAAAATGGACATTGTAAGAGTCTATGAAATATCAATAGCATGGTACTTGAATGGGCACTCATTGAATGTTAGCTGGTTTTATAGGCCCTTTTCCTTTGTTGCTTTATTTAATAGCTTCAGCATCAGGAAGCCGGTGTTCTTAAAGCCATTTTCCTATGGAGAGCTCTGTGTAGCAGAGGTTATATAAACTTTCTCAAGGCTACATAGCTGGTTGGTAGCAGAATACGAACCATGAACTTGAACCCAAATTGTGTCTGGGTGACCTCTCCTTGCAAAACAGCAGGAAACTCTATACTCACATCAATAGCTGCCTTACACTGTGAGGTTTTAATGACAACTTTTGTGTGTCATTTTTCCCCCCAGTAAAAAAAATAGACTCCAGTATGGATGGATCTTCACTCAAGTATCCCTTTGTTAATTACAGAAATTGTGTTTAGTAGGTGATCAGTGCTTAATAACTTGAAATTTGAGAACACAGACTACCTTTAATTCTGAGCAACAATTTGTTAATATAAGGAAACATTCAAATGCTCTCATTCAACAATGTTTCACTGATGCCATAGTACTAGAATTCATATATAACACTATAAGAGAAAATAATTAAATTATATTTTCTGAAAAAATATATAATTTAGTCTAGAAAATTAGTTTCTAATTTTTTTTCTGTAGCTTTAGAATCAAAAGTCAGAGAATATCTAGTTTAATTTTGTGATGTTCAGAGTTCAGATGACAATGACGACACCAAATCATGCTAAAATCTCTTCCATTGAGTTATTCCTCCCCTAAAAAAGAAGAGCAGGCAATGGAGATTCTTAAAAATTTACATAGTATTCTAATGCAAAACTGAGTTTTACTTTTACTTTACTATTTATAGTCAATTTTGCAAAAAATATATAGCTTGCTTTATTGGGCTTCCTTGGTGATTCAGATGGTAAAGAATCTGCCTACAATGTGGGAGACTTGGGTTTGATCCCTGGGTTGGGAAGATCCCCTAGAGAAGGGAACGACTACCCACGCCAGTATTCTGGCCTGGAAAATTCCATGGACTGTATAGTCCATGGGGTCGCAATGAGTCAGACCTGACTGAGCAGCTTTCACTGGTGTTCTTGCCTGGAGAATTCCCTGGACAGAGGAACCTGCCAGGCTACAGCCCATGGGGTTGCAAAGAGTCAGACGTGACTAACAGTTTCATTTTTATCACTTATCTTGATTTGTTTACAAATCTTATCACAATCATACAATGGTAATTTACTGTTTTCAAAGAACATATATTACCAAGAAAGAATGAAAATAACAACTATTTTTAATTGTTTCTGCTCAGATACTGATCATACGTCCCCCAATTAATTTATACTATTACAGAAAATATTTTAGTTTTGAAATATTGAAATATTATTTTTGAAATAGTATTTATTCCACATAATATTTGGAAAATTTCTCATTTGACCCCAACTATTCATCTCAGTGGAGTCTTTCTTTGGTCAGTCAATAATTTATCCAGCATGTATTGAGTACAAGTTACAAGCTAGGTCCTGTGCCTCAGGCTGAGGGACACAGGCTGAAAAGATTACATTCCCTACACTCAACAATCTCTCAGAAGACATTTAATGAATAATTTTATTTTCTTGTTATAGTCAAATAAGCAGATATGAATTCCTCTAAGCATCACTGAGTAACCTCTATTTCGAATATGTCTCTCTTGATATAAGACTCAAATATTTAAAGCACTCAATGCACTAGGAAAGATTTTTTAACCCTGAGTTTGATGTTTTATTAGTTTCATCTTAAGTTACATTTGCTGATCCCAATGAAGGATTTTGGTCATTCATTCATGTGATAAATATTTGAGTGTCTATGTGTATAAGGTTAGTTTCTCTGCAGGCTAAAATGAGTGGTATGACCAGTAAGTGGGTGCAAAAAATTAATAGAAACATTGGGATTGAGCTTCAGTTGGGGGTAAATAGAAAGGAAAAGATATTTTCCAGTTACTGGCACTTGCCTCAGGGTTAATGAAGATGCTACTCATTAAACTGGATGAATATTTCCTCTTCTAAGGGGATTTGACAGCCACTGTGCCAGGGATGTATTACTGAGTAGGATTTTCTGCTTCCTTACCCTGTTGGTCACTCAGTCATGGCCAGTTGTTTGCCACCCCATGGACTGTAGCCCACAGGCTTCTCGGTCCATGGAATTTTCCAGGCAAGAGTACTGGAGTGGGGAGCCATTCTCTTCCCCAGGGGATCTTCCCAATCTGGGACTGAACCTGGGTTTCCCACATTGCAGGCAGATTCTTTACCACCTCAGCCACCAGGGAAGTCCTTTCCCTAAACTGCATTTAAATGACCATGGGGACTCTGCACTCCCTCAAAGTTTCTAGCCAGCTTCAATCCATTAGGTCCTAGCTTCCTATCTGGTCCTTCTCCAGAATCAGAAATATGCACCAAAATATTAACAGAGACTGGAGTGGAGTGTACATGAAAGTAAATTACATTCAGTATTATACAATTCTATAATATTTTTAACTTTTATAACCCAGAGCATATTTACTCTTTAAAACAAAGTTAAAAATTTAAAAGATTAAAAAATTACATTCTCCAGAGTCAAAGGCACCTCCTAGCTCCCAAAAGTGCCTCCTAGTATTAACATTAAAAAATGTAAGGAATGTAACAGGACCTTGGAGGGGGAAGGTTTTTATAATTCAGAATCTCTCCACTCACCCACTCCCACCTTTCCCTTCCTAAGGCAGCTCTTTCCACACTTACAAAGCAAGTTTGTGGGACCACAACCCAGGACCAGAAATCAGGTTGTGAGCAGTGACTGATTAGAGGTTTTCTGAGGACTATTACTAATCAGATGAGCACTTCTGTGAGTCCTTAGGGAGACTGCACCCTTCAGGGTGCTTGCATCCTTCTCATTTAGGAAGTACGAATTCAGTTTCTTCTCTGCTCTCCACACACCAGAGATACTATGCCTAGAAGACAGGTGGGCTGGTTGAAGCCAAACCCCTGAAAGGGAGGAAGACCACCTGGGATAGCTGGTCCTCCTCCTCCTCCCCCTCCAGCTATGCTCTTTGGACATCCTTTGCCTAGGGGCACCTTGCAATATGAAATCGGAATGTGGGTCCCTCCATTTTAATCTCTGCTCCAATATCAACTCCCTGATTCACATAGTCCTGTTCAAAATCTTTTGTATGGTTTCCCTGAGATTCTGAGGATTAAAAAAGAGCAGCCACACATCTTAAAGCTTCTTGGAATAAATATATGTATAGATAGCTTGCAGTTCAGATTGATGTGTTTTTAGCACGTCATCATAGCGTAGCCAATGTTGGTCAAGCACATTAGTGTTCCATTATTGGAAGAAAATTTGGTGGCATGCCAAGTGCCTTATGATTTGCTATCAAAGTGGAAAGGATAGCCAACTTGAAAGAGTAAACTAGCATCTATGAAGTTCCTTATCACTGAGATAGCTGATTTCATATTGACATTTTCCAGTTTCCTCATTTGCTTTTCTTCCAGAGAAGCATATTTATTGTTGTTATTTTTGTGATGTTGGTATTAAGTGAGACAGCTATGTAAACAAGTTGCAAGGGATTATTAGTTTATCAGTAGAAGGATGTCTGCTCTATTGCCAAGATGCATTGATCTGTTTATTATGACTCTACCCAGTACAATTTTAGTGGCAATTTAAAAAATGGTCTTAGGGTTTCACTTACAGAAGTCCATTGGTTCATTTATTAACCCACATTTGAGGGCTAACTCACTGTATAATCTTACCAGCATTATTATGACAGTTGTTATCATCCACCGCAGCCAGGGAGCAATATCCCAATTATACGTTCTATTGTTTCACTTGTGATATGAGAGCAATACAAATTGTTGATGATAATTATGTTGATTTTCAGCAGTTTGCAAATTAGTAAATTAGTATACTTAGAAATATAAATATACCCGAAGGCTAATATGTGTGTTGGGGCTAGTTAACAAGTATTTATTGAGTGCCTACGGTGTGTGTGGTGGACTATAATAGGCACAGCGTAGGAATATCAGCAGCGGTATAAAACAAACAACAAATCTGCCTAGCCCAGAGTACAGCTCATGCTGGATAAAAATGAATGTACTTTACTCATTGATGTAGTCTTTCCTGGTAATAAACAACCTTGAAACTTAATGGTATGAAACAGCAATTTATTATTGCCCACAATTCTGTGGGTTGCCTGGGCTGTTCCCCAGCTGGTTTCACCTGGGTTCCAGCGACCTGGAAGAGTGAGCTGCTTGCAAGGGATAGCCTGGTTCACATGAGTGGCAGTTGCTGCTGGCTCTGGGATGGGCACATTCAGTGGAAATTCTCTTCTTCATCCGTTTCTATCTCACAGGCAATTAGTGTCATCAGTTTCCTCTATGTTCTTATAGAGGTCTGTTATTCACATATCTACAACCACACAGAAATATTTCCTTTCTCCCAAGTCTTCTAGTTCCAATCAGTAGCCAAACAAAGCAGCTATAAAATTTGCTAGAAACTAACCTGCCTAATCACACTCCCCTTGGTATTAGCCTCTTCTCCCAGCTCCTGGCAACCACCAATCTACTTTCTATCTCTGTGGACTTGTGTATTCTGGATATATCATATGACTGGAATCATACAATACATGGTCTTTTGTGTTTGGTTTCTTTCACTTAGCATGTGTTTAAGATTTGTCCATTTCATAACATGTATTAGTATTACATTCCTTTTATGGCTGAATAATATTCCATTATAGAGATATTCCATTTTTATTTATCAGCTCATCAGTTGATGGACATTTGGGTTGTTTCCACTCTCTGGCTGTTATGAATAATGCTGCTATAAACACTTCTGTAGAAGTTTTTGTGTGGACATATGTTTTCAATTCTTTTGGGTATAACACACCTAGGAACAGACTCTATGTTTAAATACCATTTTACATCTTCACCTGCAATGCATGAGGATTCCAAGTTCTCCATGTCCTTGCCAACACTTGTTATAATCTGTCTTTCTAATTATCACCAGTTACTAGTGGATGGGAAGTGGTATCTCAATGCTATTTATTTTTAAGAAATTTAATTGTGGTAAATACACATCATATAAAATTTACCATTTTAAACTTTTTTTCTCTTTTTGGCCCCACAGTGGCATGTGGAACATCCCCAATCAGGGATCAAAACTGTGCCCCCTGCAGTGGAAGCAGAGTCTTAACCATTGGACCTCCAACGAAGTTCCCTTAGTCATTTTTAAGTGTACAGTTCAGTGGCATTAAGTATCTTCACAATGTTGCGGTACCACCACCAGTGTTTATCTACGGCACTCTCTTCATCTTACAAAACTAAAACTCTGTATATATTAAACAATAACTTCATGTTCCTGTCTCCCATAAGTCCCTGGCAACTACTACTCTATTTTCTATCTCCATGAGCCTGCTGCTGCTGCTGCTGCTGCTGCTGCTGCTAAGTTGCTTCAGTTGTGTCCGACTCTGTGTGACCCCATAGACAGCAGCCCACCAGGCTCCGCTGTCCCTGGGATTCTCCAGGCAAGAACACTGGAGTGGGTTGCCATTTCCTTCTCCAGTGCATGAAAGTGAAAAGTGAAAGTGAAGTCGCTCAGTCGTGTTCGACTCTTTGTGACCCCATGGACCGCAGCCTACCAGGCTCCTCCATCCAAGGGATTTTCCAGGCAAGAGTACTAGAGTGGGTTGCCATTGCCTTCTCTAATCTCCATGAGTTTCAGTTCAGTTCAGTTCAGTTGCTCAGTCTGCAGCACACCAGGCCTCCCTGTCCATCACCAACTCCCGGAGTTCACTCAGATTCATGTCCATCGAGTCGGTGATGCCATCCAGCCATCTCATCCTGTGTCGTCCCCTTCTCCTCCTGCCCCCAATCCCTCCCAGCATCAAAGTCTTTTCCAATGAGTCAACTCTTCCCATGAGGTGCCCAAAGTATTGGAGTTTCAGCTTTAGCATCAGTCCTTCCAAAGAACACCCAGGGCTGATCTCCTTTAGAATGGACTGGTTGGATCTCCTTGCAATCAAAGGGACTCTCAAGAGTCTTCTCCAACACCACAGTTCAAAAGCATCAATTCTTCGGCACTTAGCTTTCTTCACAGTCCAACTCTCACATCCATACATAACCACTGGAAAAACCATAGCCTTGACTAGATGGACCTTTGTTGGCAAAGTAATGTCTCTGTTTTTCAATATGCTATCTAGGTTGGTCATAACTTTCCTTCCAAGGAGTAAGTGTCTTTTAATTTCATGGCTGCAATCACCATCTGCAGTGATTTTGGAGCCCCCCAAAATAAAGTGTGACTCTGTTTCCACTGTTTCCCCATCTATTTCCCGTGAAGTGATAGGACCAGGTGCCATGATCTTCATTTTCTGAATGTTGAGCTTTAAGCCAACTTTTTCACTCTCCTCTTTCACTTTCATCAAGAGGCTTTTTAGCTCCTCTTCACTTTCTGCCATAAGGGTGGTGTCATCTGCATATCTGAGGTTATTGATATTTCTCCTGGCAGTCTTGATTCCAGCTTGTGCTTCTTCCAGCTCAGCATTTCACATGATGTACTCTGCATATAAGTTAAGTAAGCAGGGTGACAATATACAGCCTTGACGTACTCCTTTTCCTCTTTGGAACCATGAGTTTAGGTACCTTAAATAAGTGGAGTCATATAGTATTTGTCATTTTACAACAAGCTTATTACAATTAGCAAAATGTCTTCAGGGTTCATCCATGTTGTAGTATGTGTTCGGTGTTGTTTTTGTTTACATTTCCCTGATGACTAATGATGTCCATGTTCTTATTGGTCATTTGTACGTTTTCTTTGGAGAATTGTCTATTAAAATCCTTTTACCATCCATAATTTAATGACTATTTTAGACTAAAACTCACTTTTTGAATTGTTTGCAACACATCTTTAAGTACTTCCTCATTTTTTCCCTTTAGAATTCATACAGTGAGGGGTATACTTAATCACAACCTTCAGGCTAATAGAGGCTCAGTAATAATTGCTGTTCATAATAACTTGAAGTGCTAATCAATCCTAATGTGCCTTCTGGCCTAATAAAAATGCTATGTTAATTAGAAATATAAATAATTTTAGTATTTATGTGTGTTTTAATGTCTGATTCTTAAAATTAACAAGTTATAGATTCTAATTAATTCTAATTCTTTCCTTTTATTCTTCATTTCAATCCATCTTATATAGTGCTGCTTGAATAATTTTCACCCATGTAAATCTGACCATGTCACTCTGTAGTTCAGAAGCTTCTCTATCTCCCCATTGCCAACCAAATTAAATATAATCTTCTCTCCTGTAATTCATATCTTTACATTTTTTGCTTTGACTGAAGAAATCAGCAAGAAATATATTTTACGCTGTATAAAGGAGAACATAAGCATATACATAAGCAAACACATACTTAAACAGAAACAAATCTTTCACAAAAAGTTCCTACCCTTACAGCATACAGTGCTTTCCAATATTTTGAAAAAAAAAAATCTTAAAATATGTAATGAGACTCACTAAATTTATTTTCAAACTAGAGTTTAGAAAATATGATTCTACAGCATGGCCAACCATGGTACAGTTCTTTAGTTTGGTAAAACTTACTCCAGTGATTTCCAAACCTAGTTTCACATTAGAATCACTTGGAAAATTAAAACTTTTTTTATTAAAAAAAAAAATCAACTGATTTGTATCTTTATCCTTGAAAGTTCTCATTCATAAGGTCTGGGGAGGAGCCCAGGAATCTGTGTTTTTATTAAAAGCTCCCTAGTGAATGCAGTTGTGTGGCCAGGTTTGACAATAACTGCTCTTACTATGGACTCCTTGCCTTTTCCTCATCCTGAACAAATACTTCGTGCTTCCTGCACATTCTTTCTTTGCACATTTATTTTCCTCCACCTGGAAACCCCTCTGCCTGTGGACATCTTTCTATGTCCATCTCAAATACGACTTCCTAGTTATTTCTTGAACTGGAACAGTCTAAGTTCCCTAGACATCCCACAAGTCTAATTTGGGCTTTGTTGAAGACACTTCTCTTGCTCCACTTCACTGTGCACGTCTTCCTACTACATTGTAAGCAACTGCATTATAATTACCTTTTCTTGGGAGGACAGTGGCTCCTCCAAGTCAGGATTTGATAAACTTACTTGAACTGGAGCTGAAATAGAACCTTTCAGCCTGGGGCCAAGTTAGTTAGCAATGACTTTAAGAAACATGGGATGTTGCTATATTGGAATGTTGTACTAAGAGCATAAAAAGGTGAATGTTAAGCCATTCTGCATGTGATGTTCAAGCCATCCGGCTTTTGTTTACCTCTTCCCCATCTCTCTGTTGTTCATCACAATCTCCACAGGAAGACACAATGCTGCTGCTGCTAAGTTGCTTCAGTCGTGTCCAACTCTGTGTGACTCCATAGATGGCAGCCCACCAGGCTCCCCCGTCCCTGGGATTCTCCAGGCAAGAACACTGGAATGGGTTGCCATTTCCTTCTCCAATGCATGAAAGTGAAAAGTGAAAGTGAAGTTGCTCAGTCGTGTCCGACTCTTTGCGACCCTATGGACTGCAGCCTACCAGGCTCCTCTGTTCACGGAATTTTCCAGGCAAGAATACTGGAGTGGGGTGCCATCGCCTTCTCCAGGAAGACACAATAACCAGGTCTAACTGCTCATATCTGAAATAGACGAAAACTCTTCCCATCTTACTTGATGTTAGATTCCCTTATAAGTTCCTAATCTCTGTGACCAGAGGTTTCCAGATCACGTCTCTGAGCTTGAAACAAACAAACAAAAAAAAACCCTAAGTGTTTTGTTCCCATCAGATTTGGCTGCGCGTGTTCAGAGCACCATCACAATATTATGTTTTCCATTTTGCATGGGTATGAATTAAAGAACAGAGAGGATTTGATTAGCTCAAGATCCCAGAATGACTGGCAATGATGGGAATAAAGACTTGCTCCCCAGATTCCTGGCCCAGTTCACTCTGCACCAAACCACAAGTATGTCGCCTTTTGGCTGATGAGACCACACAGTGTTCCTTGGAGGGGAACCCATTAGCTCAGGGAGGATGAAGGCACACAGGGAAGCTTCCAGAGAGCCGTTTGGAAGTCAGAGTAAGGGCCAAAGATGTCCTAGAAGTTTGAGTGCAAGCATTTCTGAATATGGTTTAGAAATCATGTGGTTAACAAATACATATTGGGGTACTGAGACGCTTATGGGGTTGGCCAAAAAGTTTGTTCAGGTGTTTCCATAACCTCTTACTGATAAACCAAATGAACTTTTAGGCCAAACCAGTATTTCAAATGTCAAGCTGCTTTGCATTTATGGGAAATGTCTCATTTTGCAGGTCCATATCTTACTCTGAGTGTAATGCAAACAAAATATGTCACTATAAATTTTTTTAAAAGGATACTATCATTTGAATTTTTAGGAGATGCTACAAATCTAAAATGACAACAATGACAAAGCAAAGGTGGTGGTAGGGATCAAGCTCTAGGACTTGGGGTCAGCATTTGCACTGACTATAAGTTCCAGCCTTCAGATAATTCTGGAAAGAGGGAAAACCACTGAGAATTCCTACCATGTTCCCAAGGTCCTATGTTTCCCCCAGTCCAGCTGGATTCTCTGGTGGGTCAATCTTATCTCACCTGGAATTACAAACATCTTTGGGACTTTGCTAATTTACATCAAAGTGCCCAGTGTCTCACTCCAACTTTAATACCCCCCAACACACACTGTTTCCTTTCCCTCAGGACACACCAACCACACTAATCTTTAACTTCCTTCCTTACCTCAGGGACTTTGCAGGTATTGTTTTCTGTGCCTAAGGGGAGCTTCCCACTAATCTTTACAAGGTTTGTTATGATGCTAATCTCAGCAGAGTATCACCTCCTCAGAGAAAACTTGAACATCCAATGTGACATTTTACTCCAAAGTCATCCACCTGCCAACACCCCACATATACTCACTCTGGATCACTGTGCCCTATTTTATTATAATTAAAGGATTTATCACACTTTGAATTCACATTTGTTAACTTGTGTCTCTCCCATGAGATAGTAAGCTCAGGAAAAGTAGATGACTTTTTACCCTAGTCAAGGCTTTCTCTTCAGCACCTAGAGCAGTGCCTGGCAATCTAGTAAGTGCTAAATAGATAAGTGTTGGGTAAATGAAATACCCATCAGTGATGTCACTTGGGGGAAATGCCACTTCAGCCCACGGATTGCTCTAAGAAATTGCCTAATAATGATCTTTGGAATGACTTCAGCAAGTGCATTAGGTAATATCCCCCGAATGCAGGCTGGCTGCATAGTAAACATTAGCCAGGCTTTCCAGTTCACCCAGGAATATGAACTTGGAGTTTGCATAAGCAGCGACGTCAGCTTTCTACTGGACACTCTCTTCCATATAGGTAGTAAAGGATGGAGGGCAGGTGTCCTGGGCTTTGGGGAGCAGCTGGACCCTAGCACACTGTGCCTGCTGCAGGCAGCAGAAAAACAGATGAAAAGCAAAGAAAATTACAGTTGTTGGGACTTGTGGTCACAAGGGCATGTGTTGCATTTGCAAGGTCATCATGGGATAATTCAGGGTGTAGCTTGCACACATTCTGCTGCTGAAAGGGAGTTTTTTTCTTTTCCTACCACATCCGACACATGGTTTGCCAGAGGAAGGGCACGAGATCAGCGGCACTGATGAGCTGGCTTGGTGTTTTGAGGCCACAGCTCTACTAAACCAGTGACTCCCTCCTGACTCCTCCTAAGGAGCCAACAGAATTTATTCATTACTAAGTGCGAACAGCAATCACACAAAGCCACCAGACTGCTTTTGCCTGCTATGCCAAAAGGCGCTTCTTAAAAAAATAAAATCTTAAATAACAACACTGTCAATGCTTATTATACCGAAAATCTTTGGGATAGAAAATTTCTCTCTTAACTAGAAATAAACACAAGTTTTATTTTTCCATTATTAGTATGAAAGTTGAAAGAGAATGAAAGACCAAAATATAAGGAAGGCTGCATTTGGAAAAGCACATGATGTATTAATACTTAATATGAACAGAGGAGATAAAGGGCCAAACAAATGATCAGTCCTCTGCTGGCTGGGAGTGCATATGAAGGCTATGTAACTAAGTGACTTGGATAACTAAGTCATTGGTGATATAAGGGTCGGAGGGCAGGAGACCATATGGTCAGTTTGTACACATGCCAGTTAGTGGACAAAACATTGACACAGGAACTGGTAGCTTGTGCTATAATCCTAGGTTTCCTTTCGGGGGATTATGCTTTGTAGCCTTTGGAAAGTTAGTTAATCTCTAGAGTTTTAATTTCTTCATCTGTCAAATGGGAATAATAACTACCTCAAGGGGTTGTTGAGAAAATGAAATGAGACAATCTGGGTAAAGTGCCCCATAGGTATTCAGTGAATGTTAGTTCCTTTTTTTCTGATTCCCAGAAGGTCCAGTGGCTCAGTTGGAGATAAACAGAGCCATCTCTAGGTAAACTAGGTTTTAAATTCAATCTTTGACCTTTTTACACCTTGCCAGAATCCCTGCAGCATTCTAACCTCATCAACTTTATTAAAACGGCCATCAGTCTCAACTTGTTGACTGATGGACTCCTGTATAGATTACTTTTTGTGTTTTATCTGGCTACAAAACCAAACTAAGTTTGAAAGTGTATGACTTTGATTGTTAACTTAGGGAGAGATTCAGAGCATTGAGCTAGATACTTGGCCTTTTTTTTTTTTTTTTTTTAGGCTAGACAAATTGAGCCACATTTCTATAGAAAGAAATAGCATTAGTCCACCAAATAATAAATGGCTTCACTTATATAAGGCAGATTAGAAGATGAATGGCTTAGGACATTTTAGTCATAAGGGTAGGATAAGGATGAGGGCCTTAAAATTTAACTAATGAAGCACCTTTTAAATGTATTCTCAGGGCAAGTGCTAAACATTTATACATGAACAGAGCAAGAAGTATGGGGTACATAAAAAAATGAGATACATATTTTCTTGGTAGGAGAGAGTTATGAACTTGGGTTCATAACTACAGAGAACACAGGAGATGAGAAAGATTCCCAAGTGGGCACTGCTCAACACAGTTACATCACAATTATCCATATAACTCAGAAGTGGGGCTTTAACTGCTTGAAATGACACAACACGAGCGAAGCAGCAAAACCGCATCCCATTGAAGTAAATGATCCAGTCCCAGTGTCCTGGTAACCAGATACAGTTGGAGTCAAAATTTTTCCTAAGTTCATGTAACATTTGAGTCTGTGATGAGAGGAAGTGTAATTCCTACAGAATATGTTTTTCACCTGAAACAATTTCAGTCTAAGAATTAGAACTTCGTTTTCATAAATTATTTCATTAAATATCCTTGTTCACGAAACTGTCACTCTACCAAGATGCTGGGGAGTTGAGAAATGTGGGACCAGTAGGGTCTCTGACCTCCAAGAGCTTACTTTCTTATGAAATAAGGTAAGACAGATACATGTTAAACAATCACAGTTACGTAACAGCCTGTGATTAGCTGATGAATCAATCACCCAGACTATACAGGTTGCAGGAGCTCAGGGGAGAGAGAAAGAGAGCCTTAGAAACAGAGGTTCCATGCAGGAAGCAGCATATGATCAGATGCTTGAAAGACGAGTGGAACCTCAGGACTGGACTCTAGAACAGAGATGCAGTCCTTGCTTTCCCTTACATACTAGGTGTCCTTAGGCAAGATAATTAGAGATTCAGAGCCTCATTTTCATCTCATCTATCATGACTAAATCTACAGTTTTGGGGAAGATTCAATAATACACAAAAAAGAAAGAAAGAAAGAAAGTAGGTACTCAGTAAATTTTAACTATAATCTTAAATGATCTTTATTTAGTTGTGTCTCTTTTTCTGAGCAGCTTCAAATGATCTTTAGAAGTTGGACATAAGTTGGCACAGACATGAAGTGGTAAAGAGCAAACAATACATCTGAATGAAAAATCAAAAGAAAAATGTAAAAGTGAACATGCATGTTTTCTGGGAAGTCTATCTGACTAAAGTAGCAGGTTCATTGTGTAGATACAGTAAGCCATTCATTCATTCATTCAATACTGATTTATTGAACAACTGCTAGGCACCAGGTGCAATGTGAAAGTTGAATAAAAGTGAACTTTGCAAAGCAAATATTACAATTTGACTTGACATGGTAGAAAATTGTGACAGGGTAAGATGGAAGATTTATTTATTTAGCTACTTCTTATGCAGGGGAAAGATGTGTGTAGTAAAACAGAATTGAAAAAGGCCAAATCTGGCAGCAAATGGATTAGAATGGGTGTAGAAGGTTAATGTAAGGAATATAATTGAAAAACTGTACAACAGTTAACCTGAAAGAATGGTGGTCACCTGAATGAAATAAAAATGGACGGGAATGGAAGGAACTTCTATGTGATTTAGTAAGTGACTTGATTTGGGAAAGGAAGGCAAATCAAAAATGATTCAAAGATGAGTATACAGTTTGTCCTTAATTGAATAGAACAGTAAAGGCAGAAAAAGTATAGTTGGGAAGAGTAATTTGGAAGGGTTATTGATGGTTTCAGTGTCTGGTTAAGTTTGAGCTGAAGATAAGCTATTTGTTAAACATTCAGTCAGCAAGATCCACTTGGACATTATAAACAAAGGGACTAGATTTGTGGGAAACAGAATAGCTACAGAGATCAGGTTGCAGTCTATGGTTCAGATACTCCAGAAGAACATAATACAAAGAAAGGAGAAAAACTGAGTTTTGACCTCCTGGGCAAATTTCAAATTGTGTGTGGGGAGGAGTGAGTATGAAGGAGTAGAGAGAGCGATGAGGAAGGAAAGAGCACAAGAGAGTGGGGAAGAAATCACTGGAAGAGTTTTGGAAAGAAGATCAACAATATCAAATGCATCTGAGAGTCAAAGAGGATGGGCAATGGGATAAATGTTGCTGCAATTTATCCACAAAATGATTAATGGATAACTATAGAATAATGCAAAGCTTAAAAACAACTTCTAAGGTAGAACAATTTTAGAATATTTTGGCATGACAAACACAGATTTTCAAATTTCTGACATATTAATCTTCAGAGTCAAGAATAAGAAACTGGGATTCCTGAGAGTTCCCCAAGTCACAAGTTATTCTGCATTTTTTATAACACTTCACTTATGTATTATTAACTAATAATGAGTGACCATAATCATAAATAGTGAATCATTTTCTGTGATAGAGGTTTTCTTTAATTATGGTTTATTAGTATTATGAACCAGTATATTTGTGAGATTATATACTTAAGTAATACATAAAAACTAATTCTACCTGATAGGGTCATTTAATAATAGAAAGCACTAAAAAAAGGGGGGGGATCGTTAACAAAAATGCCAAAAGAAATACATGAATAATGTCAGGATCAAGTCACAAAATTTAATATTTAAAAGTTATCTTTGTTAAAATAAGAATTTAAAACTCAGAAAACATTGCTTTATCTGACAGTCTTGATCTTTGTTTCATGATTAAGCTTACACTTGTAGAAAAATTTCCTTTGGTTTTGTGCTGATGTTGGTCAAATTGTTAATTATGAGTCTAAAAGCATGTTCAAGTTGAGCATTAGCATTTATGTCATTTCACAGAAACTCATTTTTCTCTTAATGATGAAAATATTTTGTCTGTCATAATTTTGGATTTGCAAACTGAAATTGAGTTGCTTTAAGTTCAGATTTTTTTTTTCTTTTTGCATTTCTTGGGTTAACGCCTTTACGAAAAACTATGGTCCATTGTGAATACATTGGGTAGTATTTGAATAATGTATCATTCAGGATCTTCTAGCGAGGTTAATAGCACTGCACAAAATCACAGATTGAAATGATCAATTTAAGGACTTATTTGGTTTCCAAAGCATGTTATCTCATGCATTCATTCAAATTTGTACATTGTTGTTCAGTGGACTGTAGCATGCCAGGCTTCTCTGTCCTTTACCATCTCCCGGAGCTTGCTCACACTCATGTCCATTGAGTCAGTGATGCCATCCAACCGTCTCGTCTTCTGTGGTGCCTTTCTCCTCCTGCCTTCTATCTTCCCCAGTATCAGGGTCTTTTCCCATGAATTAGCTCTTTACATTAGGTGGCCAAGTACGGGAGATTCAGCTTCAGTGTTCGTCCTTTCAGTGAATATTCAGGACTGATTTCCTTTCAAGATTGACTGGTTTGATCTCCTTGCAGTCCAAGGGATTCTCAAGAGTTTTCTCCAACACCACAGTTCAAAAGCATCAATTCTTTGCTGCTCAGCCTTCTTTATGGTCCAACTCTCACATCCACACATGACTACTAGAAAAACCATAGCTTTGACTAGACAGACCTTTGTTGGCAGAGTAATGTCTCTGCTTTTTAATATGCTGTCTAGATTTGTCATAGCTTTCCTTCCAAAGAGCAAACATCTTTTAATTTCATGGCTACAGTAACCATCCACACTGATTTTGGAGCCCAAGAAAATAAAGTCTACCACTGTTTCCACTGCTTCCCCCATTTATATGGTATGAAGTGATGGGACTGGATGCCATCATCTTAGTTTTTTGAATGTTGTGTTTTAAGCCAGCATTTTCACCCTCTTTCACTTTCATCAAGAGGTTCTTTCGTTCCTCTTTGATTTCTGCCATAACGGTGGTGTCATCTGCATATCTAAGGCTATTCTTATTTCTCCCGGCAATCTTGATTCCAGCTTGTTATCCATCCAGCCCAGCATTTCTCATGATGTAATCTGCATATAAGTAAGCAGGGTGACAATATACAGCCTTGAAGCACTTCTTTCGCAATTTGGAACCAGTCTGTTGTTCCATGTCCAGTTCTAACTGTTGCTTCTTGACCTGCATTGAGGTTTCTCAGGAGGCAGTTAAGGTGGTCTGGTATTCTCATCTTTTTTAAGACTTTTCCACAGTTTGTTGTGATATACACAGTCGAAGGCTTTAGCCTATTCAATGAAGCAGATGTTTTTCTGGAATTCCCTTGCTTTTTCTATGATCCAATGGATGTTGGCCATTTGCTCTCTGGTTCCTTTGTCTTTCCTAAATACAGCTTGTATTTCTGGAAGTTCTTGATTCACGTACTGTTGAAGCCTAGCTTGGAGAATTTTGAGCATTACTTTGCTAGTGTGTGAAATGAATACAGTTGTGTGGTAGTTTGAATTCTTGTGTATGTGCATTGTCCTTCTTTGGTACCGGAATGGAAACTGACCTTTTCCAGTCCTGTGGCCACTGCTGAGTTTTCCAAATTTGTTGTTCAATTGTTATAGAATTATAATACTTCTACCAATTTCCAGACAAATTTTTATCAAGAGTTGGAAAAAATACACAAATTTGAGGGATGATAGGAAGGAATTCCGGAGAAGGCAATGGCACCCCACTCCAGTGTTCTTGCCTGGACAATCCAGCGACTTCACTTTCACTTTTCACTTTCATTCATTGGAGAAGGAAATGGCAACCCACTCCAGTATTCTTGCTTGGACAATCCCAGGGATGGTAGAGCCTGGTGGGCTGCCGTCTATGGGGTCACAGAGTCAGTCAGACACGACTGAAGCGACTTAGCAGCAGCAGCAGGAAGGAATTCTGGCATGGAAACACAACAGAGGAATGCCACTTCTCTGTAACATTTAGGAAGCTTTGAGCTTCCCTGGTGGCTCAGATGGTAAAGAATCTGCCTGCAATGCAGAAGATACAGGTTCAGTCCCTGAGGTGGGACGATCCCCTAGAGAAGGGAATGGCTTCCCTTCTGGAATACCCACTATAGTATTCTTGCCTGAAGAATCCCATGGACAGAGGAGCCTGGTGAGTTACAGTCCATGGGGTCTCAATAGTGTTAGGCATGACTTTGCGACTTGTGGTTGTCTCTCAGTTGCGTTCAACTCATTGCGACCCAATGGACTGCAGCACACCAGGCTTCCCGGTCCTTCATCATCTCCTGGAGTTTCCTCAAACTTATGTCCATTGAGTTGGGGATGCCATTCAACCATCTCATCCTCCAACTTTGCAACTGTTGCTGCTGCTGCTGCTGCTAAGTCGCTTCAGTTGTGTCTGACTCTGTGAGACCCCACAGACAGCAGCCCACCAGTCTCTACCATCCCTGGGATTGTCCAGGCAAGAACACTGGAGTGGGTTGCTATTTCCTTCTCCAATGCATGAAAGTGAAAAGTGAAAGTGAAGTCACTCAGTCGTGTCCAACTAGGAGCAACCCCATGGACTGCAGCCCACCAGGCTCCTCTGCCCATGGGATTTTCCAGGCAAGAGTACTGGAGTGGGTTGCCATTGCCTTCTCCATTATTTTTTGCTGCTGCTACTGCTGCTGCTGCTAAGTCACTTCAGTCGTGTCTGACTCTGTGTGACCCCATAGACGGCAGCCCACCAGGCTCCCCCGTCCCTGGGATTCTTCAGGCAAGAACACTGGAGTGGGTTGCCATTTCCTTCTCCAATGCATGAAAGTGAAAAGTGAAAGTGAAGTCGCTCAGTCCTGTCTGACTCTTATCGACCCCATGGACTGCAGCCCACCAGGCTCCTCTGTCCATGGGATTTTCAAGGCAAGAGTACTGGAGTGGGTTGCCATTGCCTTCTCCATTATTTTTTGCTACTATTTGTTATTTGGGTCTCCCCTCAAAGACTTCACCTCTTCCTTCATTGGCGAGAACTAAGAAACATGTTCATCCTTAAACCAATCACAGCAAAGATGTAGTCCAATCTAGTCTGACTTGAGATGCGGAAGAAGGGCAAATTCTTGTGTATGTGGGCAATTGCTTATTGATATTTGCTGTATCAGAAATTTAAATTCTGAAAAATTTTAAATAGAGTTCTTAATTTATTTAAAATAACAATAAAACCATTGTTTGCTACTATACTGTGGTAGGCTGAATGAGGGCTCCTAATAATGGCTCAGGTTTAGTAACTAGAAGTGGGTGAAGTTGCTCACTCATGTCCAACTCTTTGCGACCCCATGGACTGTAGCCTACCAGGCTCCTCAGTGCATGGAATTTTCCAGGCAAGAGTACTGGAATGGCTTGCCATTCCCCTCTCCAGGTGATCTTCCCAACCCAGGGATCAAACCTGGGTCTCCCACATTGCAGGCAGATGCTTTACTGTCTGAGCCACCAGGGAAGACTTAGTCACTAGAACCTGTGAATAAACTACATGTGATTCAGGTAAAGGATGTTGAGGTTGGTAGATTATCCTGGATTATCTAGATGGGCCCCATGCAATCACAAGGGTAGTTATAAATGAAAGTAGGAGACACTATCAGCTTGATGTAGCTTGAGAAAAACACATCTGGCTATTATAGACTTTGAAAATGGAAGGGCTATCAGCCAAAGTGAATATGGGTGGTCTCTAGACACTGGGAAAGGGAATGGATTCTCCCCAAGGGCCTCCAGAAAGGAAGGTAGGCCTGCAGGTACATTGATTTTAGTGTAGTGAGATGCACTTTGAACTTCTGACTTCCACAATTATAATTTGTGTTTTTTAAGCCACTAAATTTATGGTAACTTGTTACAGAAGCCACAGGAAATGAATATATATGTGTATTTTGAAATAACAAAGAAATGTTTTCCAAAACAATAATGAATGAGAAAATTAGCATTTATAATTTGGGGAATCTAATGCCTGATATAACAAAACGTAGGTGGATTTTTGTATCTGTTTCTACATTCAGTCTGTTGTGATGAGGTCACATTATTTCTGGAAACTATACTGATGGAAGAATGTGAGTAAGAAAGGCAATTTCTCAATATTATAATGAAAAGTTTTGACCTCATGGCCCCCCTAAAACAGTCTTGGGGACCCACACAGGTGCAGGAAGTCAAAAGTTTTGCGCCATGCCCCAGAAGAACAAATATGGAGGTCTTTTTCCATGTTCCTTAAGTGAACTTGTCTGGCTTTAAGGTAGGTCATCATCAACATAGCGTAATGATTTTAACATTTCTTCCTTAAGGAATGGCAACCCGCTCCAATTTTCTTGCTTGAAAAATTCCTTGGACAGAGGAACCTGGTGGGCTACAGTCCACGGGGTCGCAAAGAGCCGAACACAACTGAGCACACACACAGACATTCAAACAGCATTTTCAAGTTTATTTTGTGCCTGACACAGTTTTATAAGTGAACAAGGTGGACCCTTGCCCCAACAGAGCTTACACTTTAGCTGAAGAAAAATAATAAGCACAAAAAGAAGACAACTTCAGATATTGCTAAAGGATATAAGAAACCAAGTAATGGGAGAAAGAGTGAGTGGTAATTTGGGTGGTAGGCAAAGAGCTACTTTGCCTGAAGAGAAGATCCAGCTGGGAGGTGACTAATAAGGAGCCATTGGAAAACAGTCAGGTAGAGAGGACAGCAGGGGCAAAGAACAAGGAGTGTGGCAAGGTAAAGGAACAGAAAGGAAACCAGTGTGACTTTAGTGAAGTCCATGAGAGGAATGAAAAATGAGGTGGGGGGGCACAGTTCAAAGAGTCAGGCAGGTGTAGATCAATGGGGTCTTGTAGGACACAAAAAGGATTTCGGGTTGTCTGAATGGCCATACAAACTCACTGGAGGAAATAAAGGGACTGGAAGTTCTCTTATCCCGATTGCTTCTGTAAATTCCTCCACCTTCTCCAAGGGTTCCTCCTCAGCCCAACATATCCCCCATCTTTATAATGACTCTCCAGAAAGGCACCAGACCCCAAATACACATATGTTGCCTCACATAAACTGTTTGCTAACATAAAAAACAGACAAATCTGGAACCAATTGGGAATGTAAATTACAGGTTGTTCAATGAGGAATAACTTCTGCCTATTGGCCAGTGTAGGTGCACAGCCAAAAAAGTTGTGTGAATACAATTGTTTGGCAATTGATGGTCTGTCACTTGTCCAAAGCGGTAAGTGTGTGAATGGATTTGTACGGGTAATGACTCTGAAATTAGCAACTCGTTTTTCTCATCTCTCCATGATACCGGAAAACACATTTGAACTTGGCTCATTTCTAGAGAAATCTTGCGATGATCCTGAGTGGCTCAGAATGCACATTTGGTCATCATTATCCCTTGTGTAATCAGTTTCTACAAACTATAGGATGATGTTACAGTTATGTTTACAGAATAAGAGAACATGCTCCACACCTTAACCAAATCATTTAAAGAAAGATGAGCCTTTTTAGATATGCTTATATAAGTATACATAGGTAGTCATTAGATATCTAGTCTATACTTTGATTTTTACTATAGTGTTTGAAGTAATCTTCTGATTCCCACTAGAAACCTCTAGATGAACCATGTGCTTAAAACTCCAAGGAATTTAATCTATAATATTGCAGGAGTGTCCACCAGACACTTTTCCACAAGAGAATTCACAGAAGAAGCAGAAATGACTTCAAACCTGTTCTGAAAGGGCCTAGAAACCATGAGGAATTTGGACCCAATCAGAACACAGAACTGCAGGTGCAGTGGCCCCACTGTTAAAAAGTTGGATCCACGTGAATAATAAGCCTAATCACATTTTCAGAACTGCTGTGGCTACTTGGGCTACCTGGTCTCTCCTCAGCCACGGCTCCTGAAAATTTTAATTATTGCGAAAATATATTAAACTTAAGAGCAGGCTTCAAAGAAAATAAAACTTCGTAATTCCAAGGCTGCGTATTTCCAAAGGAATTTGATTCTGACCTCTGAAGGCAATGGGGGCAGTCTCTCCCTCTACTTCGGGGAAGAGAAAAAGAGAGGAGGAATAATTTTCTCTTTTTAGTAGTAACCGGTAACCAGACCTGTTGTTCTGCCAAGCAAGCGTTCGCCTTCGCCGATTCTGATTGCCAAGTGCTCAGGGAGTGGATGCTCCAAACCTGTGCCTGCCTTCCTCCCGTCAGAAAAGCAGAAAGTTTGCTCAGGCTATGATAAATCTGCACAACGCGGAGAGGTTTTTGGCACAAAATGTACGTTAGGAAGATGACGGTGATTAAACACTACCCCCTCCCCCATTCTTGCGGCCGGGGAGTGTGTTTTGCCTGCATTTAAGAAATGTCCTTCAGCAGCAGGCGTGTGCGCGCTAAGCCAGCAGCCAGCGTTTTTGTATCTCCAGGGCAGGGTGACTCGGGCCGGCTGAATGTCACCCAAAGATGTGACCGGTCTTCCCCTCGCGGGCATCCGCGAAGGCGGCAGCCTCGTTCCTCTCCCCCGGCGTCTCCAGCCAGAGGCCCGAGGCCCAGACCACGCGAAGGGGAAGGAAGCCTTCGCCACAAGCCGGCGTCTGGGCCGGCACAAAACACGCCGCCACCAAAAAACTTTTTTATACCAGCCGCGCGAAACTTGTGCCCTTTTCGCCCGGCACGTTCTCGTTCCAAGTTGCTGGCCCCCTGGGTTTCCTCCGCTTCCCTCGACTTCTCCCCGGGGGGCCTGCGGGGGACCGGGGGCTGATCCCCGAGCGGGGCAGCTCGGCGGGCACGGAGGAGGAGGGGAGGGGAAGGGGAGACGAGGAGAGGGCGGCGGCGGCTTGGGAGGAGGAACTGGTCAAAGGGGACCCTGACGGGCGAGTGCCCGAAAAGGAAAGCGACGGCGCGGTTTGCTGCAGTCGGAATAAAGTTCGCGCCCTTTCCTCTGCGTTTCGCAGCCTCCCCTCGGCTCTCCCCCACTCCTTTTTGACAGCTGGGCGCTAGCGGCCACCTCCACCTCCACGCCCGCAACCCCCCGGGGGCCGCCAAAGTTGTTTTTCCATCCCCAGAAAGAGCAGGGGGGAAAAAAAGTAACAGGGCGCGGGGGGCGGGAGGGAGGGGAGAAATATACATCCTCCTGCACCAACCCGGTAGAAATCGGCGGACAAACAACTAAACTAACCTACTTTTATTCTGCAAAAGGGAAGCAACATTGTAGTCAACGACAATTTTGCAGAGAGAGGAGAAACTTGTAGGGCTTGCAGGTCCGTCCGAGGTCACCTCGCCGGTTACCCCCCCACCCCCGCCCCCAGCAGCCCCCATCCTGGCACAGTCTGTTCCTTTTCTTTTCTGTTCCGACGAGCCAGGGGAACTCAGCAGGCTCCGACTTGGGGAGCAACTGCGACCCTGGGCGCGGGTGTAAATCAGTCACCTGAGCGCAGAGGGGCCGCGGCGAGGGCGCGCGCTGGCGGGCGGGCGGGCGGGGAGAGGCGGAGGCGGCGAGAGCGGCGGCCCGGAGGAAATCGGGAGGGGGAGGGAAAGAAAGGCCGAGACAGAAGGAGCGTGAGGCGGCCGAGGGGCTGGTCCAGGCGCGGCCGCTAAGAGGAGACCAAGAGGCGGGGGCTGCACTTGACAACCAGCATGCGGAGATGGTAAGAAGTTTCCACCCTCCTTTCCTTTTTATTCTAGACTTCGGAAGAAAGGAGCCCCGCGCCCGCGCGCCTCGGGGGCCGCTCGGGGGCCGTGTTTTCCACCAGTCCTGCGGCGGGAGGTAGAAGGGAGGGCGGGCAGGAAAGGGGAGCCCCCAGTCCACCCCGCTCCCGAAATCACCCCTCAACTTGGCCCGAGTGTTGGAAGAGAGCTCCAGGTGGGAGGGCGGGTGTGCGCGCGGGCTCGGGGGGTTCGAGAAGGTCGCCCCTCTCGCGGCCCGCGAGCAAGGTGAGCGGCAGGCGAGCGGACGGCTCCAGGGAGTTGGGACGGGCCGGGAGGAAGGCGGGGGCTGATGGAGCGCTGGAAGGAGCTCCGGGCGGAGAGGCACGCCGTTTGGACCCACGGTAACTTTTAAAACTTGCCCGCGGGTGCGGGACCGGCGGCTGGGCGTGGGCGCCTGGGCGCGCTGGTGCGCCGCCCGGGGAGGACACCGCCGCCCCGTCCCTGGCACCTCTGCTTTTCCCGTCTCCTCGCCCTCCCATTCGGGAACCCTCCCTTTGTAAATGAAGAAAATGTAGGAAGTGCTTCTGGAGGTTTTCTGAAGAATGTGCAAAACGCTGGGCAGCAAAATCAACCTTAGAGAGAGAGCGATTTGGAAGTGCAATTCGACACTAGCCGATTCTTGTTACTTACACATTGATTGCAGGGTGGCATTTGGGGCCCGGAGAGGGGGCAGGAGAAAAAAAGGAAAAAACCAAACACCTAACCCTAGGTGAAATTCTCTGTAAAGTGAGGCTGAGGTTTAAAAAAAAAAAAAGTTCCAAGTCCAAGTGGTGGAAATGGGGAGGCTTGCGAAGCGAGATTTCAGCACAGCCCCTCCGCCCGAAGCGGCTTCTCTGCAGCGAGGCAGCGGGCAATTAACTCGCCGGGTGCTGAGCGCTCTGTCCGCTTTCGGGGAAGTGATTTGTTAGAGATGGGGCTGGACCACTCCCTTCCTTTTAGTTTGCCCCCACCCTTTGCTGCTGTTGTTGCCCCCTCTTGGGAATCTGATATACCGTGTTCCGCATGTAGATGGACTGTGTAAGAGAAAGGGAGATAGCGGGTTGGCATTTTTTTCTCTTCCCTTCCCCCTAATGTGACATCTCTTGTTTCACTGATCAAAGTCACAACTGGAGTGTAGGACATGCGACTGTCAAATGCAGGCACCAAAAAAAAAGAAAAAAAAAAAGGAGCTTGAGCCCAAGTCTGTGGTTACAGTAACGCTGACAGAAATTAAAGTGGTTTTGAAAGCAGCGTGCGATTTACGGTGGTTCCCATTTACCCTAGAGTCAAGCTGTTGTAAAACTGATGTACAAAAGACATAATAAAATAATCCTGTGTACCCAGGATTAAAGTGGCAGAAAGTGGCCTGTTTTATTGTTTTTCATGTACTTAGTGGAGAGTTGCAATGGTTGGAACCTGTATTTAAGTGGAGGCGTCAAAACAAAATATTAAGTATATCTATTTAGCACTCGAGGGTTTTTCTTATAGCGGCATTTTACCGAAGAACACTGTAAAAGACAGTTGTAGGTATTATTTTCTTTTCCCTTCCCCGCTAGCCTACATACTATTTGTCCACACATCTATTCCCAAATACTAGTCACTTTGAACAGTGGTTAAGCACATTTGTCACCCGCTGCTTTGTATTCTGCAGTTTCAGATGTTACTGTGCACACACATACATTATTTAAGTGGTGGAATTTATTTTGGTGTAGTGTGTATGATCTGAGGACTTACTCGAGTCATGAGACCCTGTGCAAGTTAATAGAACTTGCTTCACCCTTTGGAATCACCCCCACCCCCTCAAGAAAATCCCTTGTGAACTTTCATAGGGTATCTGTGTTTTATGTTACATTTGTAGCTGCTTTATTTAAACCGTTCAGTCTTAATGAAGCTCTTGAAGCTTTCTGTTCCCAGAGAGCAGAGTATTTAAAATCCAGATTGCTAATCACTTTACCAAAGTACAGGAGTAGCTTCACCTGAGGCAAGCAATACTGAGCCTGGACGTGAACTCTATTTGAGTATCCTGTGAGAAAAGTCTCAGACTGTCTTTTCCACCCTAGAGAATATTAAGTTCGCTGTTGTTTGCATGTAAGGCTTTGAGAAAGAACCAGCCCCTGAGTGATTTTTAAAAATAAATAGAAAGAAAAATATTAATGGCATTCGCACCTTCCCAATACCTGATTTTTTTCTTCCCCCTGAAATGTAAGATACCTGTCAGGCAGGGATATGTGATTACAGAAAGCGGCAGACAAAAGCAGAGGTGACTATTGCTATATTAAAATGTAAGTGTTACAGTTTGAATTTCCATGTGAGAGTTTTTGAGTTCAGTGCTTTACATAACATTTTGTCCTAATCTTGCTTGCTGTCAGGGATGTTTCATGGTTGTGCAATTGCTGCAGTCAAGAATGCCAATTTGCATTCCAGGAGTGTCATTTGATTACTTTTATCTGCACAGCTCCAAGACCGGCCCAGACCTCTCGTTTCATCTTGCCATGTCACGAGTCAATGCTGTGTCGTCTTTTCAAAAATCTGCCTGATTTAGACAAGAAAGAAAAGTACTTTCATGTTGCAGCCGCAGTCCCCTGCTAACTTGTCAGCAGCAGGATATGATTCACTTGGGCCCAGAAGAATGGAACAGAGAGGCGGGTTAGGCGGTTCAATAAAGCCCACGGACAGGTAGTGTGTGACGTCCCCAGAGAGGCACAGTTAATGAAGAACAGGTCTGCTTAGTTCTCCACACGCTGACCTGGTGCTGTCCCCACAGTTTTCTCATTTGATCTTTCCCAGCAAATTGATCTTTTCTTGTATTTTTTTGCCTTCCAAGTTAGTCCTTGTGGGACTGAAATTAGCAGAGCAACTTAAGTTGGATAATACAGCTGTTCAGAAAAGAAGAAATTGGACACTGGCTCAAAAAGAGGTGGGGGGTGGGTGGAAGGAGCTTTTCTTTTTGTTATTGTTTCTGGTAATATTTCTTATATTAAGGGAGCCCCAAATAGGTGATGACTTGAAGGTAGAGTTTCCCTTTATTTTTAATTTTAGAGTTAAGGTTCCACACCATTTTAAATGGTCCTCAAGTATTTGAAAGATAATCCTAATGAGTAGGATTTAGCATTTTTTCATATTCATTTGTTTGAAATGATTTGCTAGTCGACTTTGTGTCTTTTATGGCTATTGTAAGGTAGACTAAATATCAATGTCATACTTGGGCTATATTATTTATATTTTTCTATATCACAACAGTTCCAAGTTATCCAGGGCTGAATGGCATAAAAGATTAAACAATAAAAATTACTAACAGTGTTGTGTATAAATATGGTAATGGACATGTTTTCTACAAATTACCACCAGCCTCTTTTATATAAACACCACAAACACACTATTAATAAAATATTTTTAAAAATTTTCAAAATCCTGAATTTAAGTGTATGTTTTTAGAACTGAGACCAGATTACAAGTTTGAATTTCTGTAGATGGCTATTGTTGTATGTCCTTATTTGTTGATTAAACTTAATTTTAGCAAGTGAGTAAATCTAAGGTTGGGAATGTATACGGCTTTTAAACAGGTTAAAGTTTCACTTACAGAATTTTGTGTATAAAGCTTAGGTTGGAAACAAGTAAATAGATTCTTAACTCGTTGCGGACTTGAGCAGTGCTTTCTGAATTCCTCTGCAGCTGGTCTCATTTACCATCTACATCCTTACAAGAAACAGTTGAAAAACGTTTTTTGTGAAAGGGAGGCAGCCTCCTCAGATCTTTCCTGTTGGATGGGAATTACATAGGATCATTGGATCATTGGTTAGTAAACTCCTCACTGAAGAGCTAGAGGGAGCCTCATGATTTTATTAGATATACTTAAGGTTTTTAAAAAAATCACTCTAGCAATCAGAATGTTGCAGGAAAAGAGTAGATAATGAGTACTGGCTTAGTATTTAGGCTTGGAGATGCTATTGTAGTTTCTCTTTTTTTTTTAAGCTGTGATAGAAGCAGCAGAACTTTCTACGAGAACAGTCAAAATAGGATTTTCAGGGTTCTCTCTTTCAGATGGTCTGAAGATCAAGCAAAGTACATTCACAAACATTTTAAATCTGTTTTGGTTTGCTAAGGACTGCTTGTAGCTTTGTCAACTGATGGAGGTCGGTTAAAGAGGACAACCTTCAAAGTTCTATTTACTGGAACTTCCTGTCAAATCACTGAGGAGGGGATACCTTCTTTCTGTTCACTCCGGACAACCTCCTGTCTTTTTGAAGTAGTTTGATGCAGAACTGCCTTACTCTGGAGAGAAAACTCCTTTCAGATAAATACTTCACAATATAAGCATAAATAGCAAACCATTTATAAAGCTGATGTATCAGAGATCAATAAATTAGTTAAATTTAAAGAAATAGAACTTAAGTGGTATTGAATTCAATATTATCTAATTTCACATTTATCACTAAAATTTGTGATACATTTACTTTAAATGGTCGTTGATCATCATTTCAGTTTAATATTTATATGCTAGTTTTTAGTAGCATTACTTTGCCAAACTTATTTACCATTTAAGTAAATACTATAATCTGGTGAGATAAACTACCCAGATTGGTCTTTTTTTAATCTCCAGCACAGTAGCTCTCATTATGTTGCTAGCCAATAAAAGCCTTTATTTGTTGCTTATTAGAACCCTCAGTACATGCAAGAGTTCAGCTATAATTTAATTTGGCTGTTCAAAGAGGCTCCCTTGTTTTAAAACATGTTCTCAGTACGCTTTTATAATTTATTGAGAACCTATATTCTAACTTGGACATATGCATAGGAACACTTTACAGTTATATCATGTTCTAACGTTTGGCCATAGCAGAGTCATACATTTTTTCCCTTTAAAAATAAATCTGTGTCTAACAATGTCAATTTCTTTTTCTTTTGCTTTATTTTTACCTTGATGTTCTGGAGCATTTTTTTTTCAGTAATTTGAATAGCTTTGTTATAATTATTTATAATCAATTCCCCATGGAACATAACCTTCCCTTAGGGTGTAGTGAGTAGAGCACTGAAAAAAAGTTAATTCCATTATTAAGAATTCTAGTTGGGGACATTTCACTATTGTAGTCATTTGGAATTACAACAAAGTTTACCTTGTACTTCACACATTACTAGGGTGATAAATTCAGTTTCTTTACAAGAAACTGCTGGGAAGTTTTGCAGAGAGTGGAAGATGGCTTGAGTAAAAAGTTTCGGTTGGTATCATTTGTAGCAAACCACTGAAGACTAGAACTTGACTATAGAACTCTGTATCAGGAATTCTTCTGCAAGGAAGGCAGAAGGTGGAGCTGCTAAATGAATCACTGCATGTATATCTTAGCAGTGGGAATCACATCAAGCTAGCCCTCCAGATACAGTATTTAATAGTTGTCAAAATGTACAGTATTGTTTTGGAACTTGTGGTTCACAAGTTCATAGTCTCTTGCTTTTTTGTGTTCAGTACAAAGATGTAACAGCCCACACAAAACATTTTTCTCTTATTATGACCTTACATTTGCCAAAGTGCCCCATGCTGAAATTCCTTTTCAGTATCTTTTTTTTTTTTCCAGTCCAAAGCCAGACGTGTACCCAGACACAAAAGCCTCTGTGTATAGCAAGCTGTTTTAAATATTGTGACTCGACGATGTGCTGTCCTTTCTCTGCTTGAGCCAAGGATCTCTGCTCAGTGTCTGTGGATTACCAAGCTCCTTCTTTATTGTACCTCTTGTCAACCATTCCTATTCATTTAACCTTTCATTAGTGTCTGTGCAGCTTCACTGTCTGGAAAGGCAAGGAAAACCCGAAAGGCCCCACTGTCACAGTTATTAGATTTCTCGGTCACATCCCAGCAACCATAGAGAAGTGAGAGCAGACACTATTGTCATGCTTGCTGCCGTCCTGGGGTGCAGCCCTTCTGTGCACGTCAAGGACATGTGCCACGTGTTGATATGCATCCCGGGGATAAATGCACAACACGGGGGATAGGCTGCCGCTGGCAGTAATGAGCTTTGTAGCAGTTATTGCAGAGGCCAACAGTTTGTGAAGGAATTCTGCTTAACAGGCCAAGGAGATAGACGGAGTTGAGGGCTGCCAAGATTTGCCTGTGCGGGGCTTAAGTCAGTCACATTGTTTCAGCTAAACTTCCTTTGAGGAGAGGACCGATATATTGCACCGTAAGGAATAGTCTTATTTTCATTTCTTAATCTTTCAGAGGACACAAGTGATGCTGCTGGTGACTATATAGTGTATTATAACTAGTTTTTATACTGGCCAAATCCTGCCTGTGAATAAATCTATTTGCAGTTTGTCTTACTTCTATATCTAAAAGAGAATTTAAGAGATATTTCCTGGATGTCATATATGTGTTTTCAACTCTGTTAGTTTCCCCCTGTTGATTTCCCTCTCGCATCTTTTGTGTTATTCCTTGATGCTTTAAAAATGCATTTGCCTCACTGCTTCAGTGTAAAGGAAGAAAAAAATGAACATTGAATTATTTGCAAATTATAATAAAGAACAATATGTGCAAATTTTGGATTGGAAAATGCTACTCAATATCTTAAAAAGATTCATTGAATTACTTTTTAAGAATTCTCAAGACATTTGAATAGAAAATGGTATTATAATACCTGTATCTCTCTCTATACACAAGTTCACTTTTTTAAATTAGGAAAATATTTGTTGCTAGGGGCGACTAGAATATTTTTTATCTTTCTGATATAAATAATTTTTGTCAGTTTACTAAACTGTTTTGGTGTTCCCCAATAGCTTCGCAAAAATATACGATATTACAGAATCCTTGTAAAGTGATATTTAAATTTTACATGACCTTACCCTTTTTAGCCAAGCCTAAAATTTTCATAGTTATACTTGAAACTTTCTCTGGTGGGTTCTTGAGAATTCTTTTCATGGTATCTTGTGGACTAAGTTATCTTTGTTTCAGAGAGGAGAGATGAGCTATTTCCACCTTCATTTTTTCAAGTAGGATGATCCTCCCCAGGGAAATACATATTCATTCAGTAATTGACAGCTAAGTGCCCAGCCAGCCTAGGGCCATGTCCCAGTCTCTGGACCATTGGGTGGGAAGTTCTATGTGAATAGTAAGATGAATGTACCTTGATCCTCTCAGGGGACCTGGTGGCCTTCCCATGATCAAGGCAGGGGTATGTTAGTTTTCTCTCTTCTAGTGTTTCTGTTCCCATTCATTGTGGTTTGTGTTAGGAGAAGTAGAAGAGGAAGGAGGGGCTTTCTAGGCTATAATTTTACCTTCCCCGCAAAAGCCATGTGGTAGTTAAAAGGAATGCATGGCAGGAGCTGGTCTCTACGTGAATCCCACACCTATCCTTCATACAATCAGTTTCTCAGTTGGCTGATCACACCTTGGAGAGAGATTGTACCACTGTCCACTCCAGACTGAGAATGGCCCTGAGCCTGGGTGTAGAGGCAGGTCCCAGTCTAGTCTACCTAGGACTGAGAGTCTCCATTTCATCCTTGGTAAAATAAGTGATTTTTGTAATTTCTATGTTTCTTTCCAGTTGGAGCATGTTATATGTGATAGGGCTAGCTAATCAGAGCCATTAACCATTTTTAATATATATAATTTTAACCAATTGTATATATTGAGATATAATTCATATGCTTAAAATGTCCAATTAATAACATTGCTTGGTATGGCTCTAGCATGTTTTATTTGTTCATTCCTCCAATGATTGACATTTGGGTAGTGTCGACTTCTTTATTATTACAAGTAATACTGCTGTGAACATTTGTGTGCGTGTGTTCCATTTTCACTTTCATTAGGGATATACCTAGGAGTGGAATTGCTGAGTCATGTGGCAGCTGTCTTTTCACCTTTTGAGAAATTGCCAGATCGTTTTCTAAAGCAGCTGCATGGTTTACATTTCCACTAACAGTGTGTAAGTTCTCCAGTCTCTCCACATCCTCTCCAACCTGTTACTGTTTGTCTTTTAATTTTAACAATCCGAGTGGGTGTCAAGTGATTTTGATTTGAATTTCCTGGAGTGTTACTGATGTTGGGCATCATTTTATATGCTTACTGGCCATTGGTGTATCTTCTCTGTATAGCAGAAATGTCTTAAATCCTCTATCCCTTTTTCATTTAGGTTGTCTTTTTGTTGTTGAGTTGTAAGAGCTCTTTATATATTTTGGTGGTGGTGGTGTTTAGTTGCTAAGTTGTGTCTGACTCTTTGGAACCTCGTGGACTGTAGCCTGTCAGGCTCCTCTGTCCATGGGATACTGGAGTAAGTTGCCTTTTCCTTCTTGAGGTGATCTTCCCAATCCAGGAATTGAACCTGTGTCTCCTGCATTGGCATGTTGGATTCTTTACTGCTGAGCCAGCCAGGAAATCCTTTATATTCTGGACACAAATCTTTTATTAGATACAAGATTTGTATTTTCTCTCATTCTGTGGGTTGTTTTACTGTTTTTACAATGCCATTTGAAGCACAGAAGCTTTACATTTTGATAAATCCAATTTATTTTTTCTTTTGCTGTTTGTACTTTTGGTGTGCTAAGGAACCATCTTCTAACTCAAGGGTCTTGAATATTTACTCCTGTGTTTTCTTCTAAGGGGCTTCCCATGTGACGCTAGTGGTAAAGAACCTGCCTGCTAATGCACGAGACATAAGTGGCATGGCTTCAATCCCTGGGTTGGGCAGCTCTCCTGGAGGAGGGCATGGCAACCCACTCCAATATTCTTGCCTGGAGAATTCCATGGACAGAGGAGCCTGGCTGGCTACAGTCCAGAGGGTCACACAGAGTCGGACATGGCTGAAGTGACTTAACACTTAGCACTTTCTTAAGAGTCTTATAGTTTGAGCACTTACATATAAATCTTTGATTCACTTAGGCTAACTTTTGTGTATAATATGAGTAGGGGTCCAACTTCATTCTTTTGAATGTGGATATCTTCGTTGTTCCCAGAACCGTTGTTTGATAGTTCCTTTCCCCTTTGAATTTCATGATACCTTTTTGGGAAAATCATTTGACCATAGATATAGGGGGATTTAATTCTGGATTCTTCACTTGGTTCCATTGGTCTGTATGTCTATCCCTGTACAAGTTCTGCTGCTGCTGCTGCTGCTAAGTCGCTTCAGTCGTGTCCGACTCTGTGTGACCCCATAGATGGCAGCCCACCAGGCTCCCCCATCTCTGGGATTCTCCAGGCAAGAACACTGGAGTGGGTTGCCATTTCCTTCTCCAATGCATGAAAGTGAAAAGTGAAAGTGAAGTTGCTCAGTCGTGTCCGACTCTTAGCGACCCCATGGACTGCAGCCCACCAGGCTCCTCTGTCCAAGGGATTTTCCAGGCAAGAGTGCTGGAGTGGGGTGCCATCGCCTTCTCCAGTACAAGTTCTACACTGTCTTAATTACTGTAGTTTTGGATTGTTTGCAACTGAGAGGTATGTGTCTTCCAACTTTGTTCCTCTTTTTCAAGATTATTTTAGCTATTCTTGGTTCCTTTACAATTATTTAAAAAATTATTTTTATTACGGTAAAAATAACACAATGTATTTAGTTACTTTTAAATTTTATTTATTTTGGGGTGCACTGGGTCTTTGTTGCTATGAACAGGCTTACTCTAGTTGTGGCATGCGGACATCCCCTTGTGGTGGCTTCTCTTCTTGTGGAGCGTAGGTCCTAGGGTGCGCAGGTTCGATAGTTGTGGCACACAGAGTTAGTTGTCCCGCAGCATGTGGAATCTTCCTGGACCAGGGATTGAATTCATGTCCCCTGCACTGGCAGGGAGATTCTTAACCACTGGACGACCGGGCAAGCCTAACACATAAAATTTAATAATTTAATTATTTTAAGTATACACTGTAGTACTGTTAGCTGCATCTTTCATACAACAGATTGTTAGAACTTTTTCACGTTGCAAAATGTAAGCTTTATACCTATGCCTATTGAACAACAGTTCCCCATTTCCTGTCCTTATAAGCCCCTGGGCTACCACTATTCTACTTTTGAAGAATTTGACTTCTTTAAGTACTTTGTATAAAGGAAACAATGCATTTATATGAAGTATTTAAGTAGGATAGTCACATCTGTCCTGTGACTGGCTTATTTCACTTAGCATGATGTCCTTGAGGTTAATGCATGTTGTAGCACATGACAGGATTTCCTTTTCTTTTTTTTTTAAGGCTGAATAATTCATTGTATATATATACCACATTTTCTGTACCCATTGATCCTTAGATGGACATTTAGATTGAGTTCCACATCTCGGCTATTGTGATGATGCTGCGAACATGGATGTGCAAATAACTCTGAAAGATTCTGCTTTCAGTTCGTTTGGATATATATCCAGAAATGGGTTGCTGGATCATATAGTAGTTATCGTTTAAATTTTTTAAGGAACCTCTGTTCTGTTTTCTCTGGCTACTGCCCCATTTTACATTCCCACAACAGTGCACAGGGGTTTCAGTTTTTCCACATCCTTGTCAATGCTTATTACTTTTGTGTGTTTTTTTTTTTTAAGTAGTGGCCTAACAGATAAGAGGTTATATCTCATTGTTTTGACTTGAATTTCCCTGATGATTAATGATGTTGAGTATCATTACTTTCTTTCTTTTTTTTGGTGGGGGGGCATCTCTGAGTGGCATGTGGGATCTTGGTTCTCTGACCAGGGATCAAACCCATGCTACCTGCAGTGAAAAGCATGGAGTCTTAACCACTGGACTGCCAGGGAAGTCCCCTTTTGCACATTTTTAATTGGATTATTTGATTTTAGGTTGTTGACTTGAGGAGTGCTTCATATATTCTTGATATTAACCCCTCATCAGAAATGTGGTCTGCAGGTATTTTCTCCCATTCAGTAAGTTGCTTTTTCTCTTGATTACTTCCTTTGCTCTACAGAAGTTTTTAAGTTTGAAATAGCCCTGTTTGTCTGTTCTTTCTATTGTTGCCCTTAGCAGTATGCTTTTTTCTTTTTACTTTACAAACCCCATGTATTTGGAAATTAAATGTCCACCTTTAAATGATTGGTGTATCTAAGAAGCCATAACAAGGAAAATTAGAAAATGTTTGTAACAGAATAAAAATGAAAAGAGAATTTACCAGAGTTTGTTGCATGCAGCTGAAGCTGCTCAATGCAACTAAATACAGCGTGGAACCTTGAATAACGTATGAAAACAAATAATGGACACTGGCATAAAATTTTGTGAAATTTGAACAAAATCTGTACTTTAGTTAATAATACCTTAGTAGTTTACCTTTAAAACTCAGAATTATCTGATCCTCCAAAGAGTAAAGGCTGCATTAGGAAAGTACATCTATTATTTGGGTAAGAAACTCTTGGTGGTACTCCAGGGGACAAGAAATATGTCATCTGGTAGCCAAAAGGTGCTGGCTCTTAGCTCCCTGAGAAACACCCTGGTTATACTGTGATGTTTCTTAATTATCACTGAGTTTAAAAGCATTCTGGGTGTTCTCTATAAGAATACACCTCATGCCCTGGATGGTGGTATTAAGTACCTAGAAATAATTGTTTCTAGTTGAATAAATACCTCAAAAGGGAAAAAAAAAAAAAAACATTGTTGAGAAAATTTGTCATCCTGGACATTCCTTTGTAACGAAAAATACCACCCACCAGTGATTAAAACTGAAACATTACTGTATGATCTCAAACCCAAACTAATTGGTCCACTTAAGTTTTAAATAGATACATGTGTGCGTGCTCAGTGGCTTCAGTTGTGTTTGACTCTGTGTGACCCTATGTAGCCTGCCAGGCTCCTCGTCCATGGAATTCTCCAGGCAGGAATACTGGAGTGGGTTGCCGTGCCCTCCTCCAGGGGATCTTACCCACCTGGGAATCAAACCTGCGTCTCCTGCATTGCAGGCAGATTCTTTACCCACTTTGAATAAACACTATGTTCAAATCTGGCATGGCACCTTTGGAGACATGAGCTTGTTTTAAATTTACCTGACAAATTTTGTAATTAAAATACCTGATCGTTGAATTAGAGAAGCTTGAGAACAAATGAAAGATAAGGCAATTTGGATGACCTAAAAAAATGTTTCCTTAAAGATGTAATTTTTTCCTTTATTCATACTAATAAAAGACATATTTATATCTCCATCTAAAGTAATTGCTTTTCTAGTATGCTGATGAGCCATTCTTGTTTAACTGCATTGTCTGTTCTTGGCCTTTTGCCAGTTAGTTTGGACAAAAGTTTCATTATTCATTCAATATCAACTATTAATTAGATGGCTAACTGATCAAATATATATGTGGAGAGGAAAATAATTTTTCCTTCTGTAATGTTTACCTAGGTTACTTTAAAAATTAACCAATTTTTAATCATATATTATGATATACAATTACTTTTCTTGGTGAAAATTCTAAAGAGGATTTATAATCATTTATAAAAAATAGTATGGTAGAAAATCTTATTTTTACCATACACTTGATTTTGGGTTTTAACAAGTTTCATTATACCAAATGGCACATTTTTGTTAATGTTGAGCAGTAAATTAACGCTGCTTTTCTGTTTCACATATTTTGGCATGTGGTCATATGTATCTTGTTTTATATATACACGGAATGACAGCATCGTGTGTGCTTTTATTTGTGTCTTTCATGGTTTAGGGACGTAAAGTATGAAATTACCTGGGAAAAATACAGCCTTACAAAGTAAGTTTACTCACTCCTCTGTCCTGTGGTGTTTCATCTTCCTGTAATACACATTTTACACTAATGGATTAGGAATGTTTATTCTGTTAACATGTGTTATGCTAACAGGTATGCTTCTGAAAGTTCAGTGTGATAGTTCAGTGTGTCCCTTCACTCAAAATGGTGATTGGAAACAAAGCATTGTATTTGTTCAAACTGGTTTCCAATAGACTAAAACGTTAATTTCACTTCAGAGTACATTAACTCTGAATGATGTGAAAAAGTAGATATTTTTTAAACTCAAGAATTCTGCCATGTGTTAAACCATATTTTTTACTCTATTAAGTGTCATTTGCAAAAAAATATTTTCACATTACATATTTAAGTCTGTTCATTGGTCTTTGCAGCATCACCTATGTCCATAAACAGCAACTAGTCACTGAGAGGACACTTCTGTGTACAGAGGACAGTGATAATTAGATCTAATGAAATTGTGTGTGTGTGTGTGTGTGTGTGTGTAGTGACAAACTGACAGTCTGCAGTGGGAGAGGGAGAAAATAGTGTAGGGGGAAGGGTTTGGCACTTAACATGCATTTTCATACTGCAGTAACACCTGATACAGTGTTTTTGTAGTTTTAGGTATATGTATGGATAGATGGATAAATATTGAGTGTATCACTGAATATTTCTTTTTTAAATATGTGTATCTTAATTGTGACACGTGGGATCTAGTTCCCTGACCAGGGATTGAACTGGTGCCCACTGCCTTGGGAAGGTGGAGTCTTAGTCACTGGACCACCAAGGGAAGTCCTTGCATATTTCATTAATATTGTCAAATTGTGTTTCTGAAATACAGATATGCCAAAGTAATCTGTTACCAGCCAACAGGTAAATATCCGTTACTATATGTAGAATAATGTGCTGTGGATTTGCACAAAACATTAGATAATCGTATACTGATTTGATAAAAATAAGTATGAAAATGATTATTTTTAGTGTCAGCCTGGAAGTTGTGGTTGCCACCACTTTCCACGGTACTTTCACATTTTTTTCTTATTATTTTAGATTGTAATTAAACAGGCATTTGCATTTCTGTGATATACATGATACTCTGTTCCATGCTGTAGGTCTAACAGAGGAGGAAGAAGCTCTAACCCTAACATGAAGGGGCACAAAGTTCATTGGCAGGAAGATACTCGGTATCTTGAAAGAATAACCATAGTCCAGGGGACTGGCGCTAGTCTTTGTATGTTTAGAAATCTAATGTTTTGTCAGTACACGCTTGAAAGAGATCAGTCCTTCGTGGACTCGTTCAGCTTGTTCACTGACTACGGGTTGGAGATTACGTACCCATCCCCATGTGCATGCACACAGACCATGTGAATATGTGTGTAACTGCAGACCGTATTAGGTGGAATACTTCCATACTTCTGTTGGCATGCTTAGCTCATTCTCTCCTTTTGTAGGCAAATTTAAGTAGGGAATTGAATTATAATTCACATGTTGCTTATTGCTTTATGAGCTTGGAATTTGAACAGAGAATATTAAGGATGGAAGTGGACTGTGTAAGGGCCTCTCCTGTCTATAGAGAAATCCTTTCCAGTGGCCTCTGCTGTCTGTAGTGCACACTTAAGACTCCTCACTTCTGGACTGTGCTTGGAAGAGCACTGACAAAATTGAACCCTCTTCCTTTTTTTCTATTTCCCATTCACCTTCTGATTGATAAATTCTTTTTTTCTCTGGATATGTTAATATTCTCAAGCAGATATTAGTTAACTGTCCTGGGAGCTACTTGTTAAGGTGACTTTGCATCTGTTTGGGTTTTTATGGATATAATGCAGATGGCAATCTCATTCATTTTAAATTTCTTCATGCTGCAATATTATATGTAATGTGTTTTGTATAGGGGTATGTGAGAATGGTGAGAAGCCACAGGATAAGACTGTAGTTTCCTGGAGGAAAAACAATGCATAAGGGGAAAAAAATAATAAGGCTTCAGTTCAGTTCAGTCGCTCAGTTGTGTCCGACTCTTTGCGACCCCATGAATCGCAGCACGCCAGGCCTCCCTGTGTTAACACCAGTTAAATACCTTTTACAGAAAGTTTCTGTTGTTTACTAGAAGATATTATTTCTCTTGTAGAGAAATGTCTCAATTTGAGGTTGGCCTTATATATATATATATATATATATATATATATATATATATATATAGAGAGAGAGAGAGAGAGAGAGAGAGAGATCAGAGAAGGCAATGGCACCCCACTCCAGTACTCTTGCCTGGAAAATCCCATGGGTGGAGGAGGCTGGTAGGCTGCAGTCCTTGGGGTTCCGAAGAGCTGGACACGACTGAGTGACTTCCCTTTTTATATATATAGATGGAATGGACTCCCCTGTGGCTCAGTGGTAAAGAATCTGCCTGCAGTGCAGGAGACGTAGGTTCAGTCCTTGGGTTGGGAAGATCCTCTGGAGGAGAAAATGGCAACCTACTTCAGTATTCTTGCCTGGAAAATTCCATGCACAGAGGAGCCTGGCAGGCCGTGGTCCAGAGTCATGAAGAATTGGACATGACTAAGCATGCAAGCACGCCTTATATATAGATGGGATACACTACAATCTAGAGTCTAATAGGAGAGAGTGTGTGTGTGTGTGTGTGTGTGTGTGTGTGTGTGTGTGTGTGTGTTGGGGGGGTGCATTTAATCTGCATCTATTTTCTGTGATAGAAGTGAAAGTGAAAGTCACTCGGTTGTGTCCAACTCTGTGACCCCATGGAATTCTCCAGGCCAGAATATTGGAGTGGGTAGCCTTTCCCTTTCCTAGGGGATCTTCCCAACCCAGGGATCGAACCCAGGTCTCCCGCACTGCATGCGGATTCTTTTTCCACAGTGGAAACCCAAGAATATTGGAGTGGGTAGCCTATCCCTTCTCTAGCGGATCTTCGCGACCCAGGGATTGAACCGGGGTCTGCTGTATTACAGGCGGATTCTTTACTGACTGAGCTATCAGGGAGGCCCATGTGATAGAATGAATTTGTCAATTACTTTGGGATTCTATTTTCTATTATACAGTTAGGGCCAAGATTAGATTTTAAAGATTCTAATGTTTCACACATTGTGTGATATTCAACATCTCTTTGTTATACTATTTTGTGGATGCCAAAAATAACCAAAAAGATAAATGACTTTGCATTGGTTGATTCCAGGAACTTCTTTCACTTTGGTCTTTTATTCCCTTTAGAGCACTTTAATATCAATTAGATTTTGACTAGGGAGAAACATTTGTTAGCAGAAGAGAAGGTAGGAGGATAAGGTACTGACTATCTCCTGAGGATACACTTGGTGGACTGTACCACCTGTTGTTGCGGTTTCCTTAGATCTGGTCTAACTTTCATTCATGCGTCCCTGTTTCCTGTCTGCAGTCTGTACGTTTCAGAGCAATTGAGGTACACTTGTGTAGTGTGAGACTTTTATTATTTAAGCCCTCAAGGTTGAATATGTCTCCAGTTTTAAATTTGCAAAGATGTCAGAACCAAGGTAGGGTGATAATGGAGAGAATGGAGAAACTGTACAGGAAATGTTGAACACGGATAAAAAATATAGTTTGAAAAATACTTTGAAAAACCAAGGGCCAGTTAAAATGAGTGCCATGACACGTATTTCTGTAATTTCCCAACCTTTGTGTTCACCGTAATTTTCCCCAGCATCTTTCAGAGTCTCCTCTTGTGCCTTTCATGCAATGGCCAGGTCCTATTAGATCTGTCTTCTAACTTCCTGCCCATTCACCATTACCCTAGTCCATAGCCCCGCCTACTGCCCTTTACCTGCAGTATTATTGTCAGTTCTAACTGCCCCAGTGCTTCTGTCCTTGCCTCTCTCCTCCCCACCACACTCAGAGGACTCTTCACGGAGAAATCAATTCCTTATTGCAAAAACCTCCAGTCTCTTCTTTCATCTTACAACACCTGCAGTGAAGATCCAAACTCCTGCTGTGACTGAAAAGGATATGTTCAATGTCATCCTTGCCCAGTGCTCCAAAATCATTTTCTACCACCGTTCACTCTGCTCCCATTTCCTAAGCTCCTTGCTGGTCACTGAACATGCCAAATTCGTCCCTTCCTCAGGGCTTTGCATGTGTTTTTTCTCTGCCTGGAATGCTCCTCTCCCAGATTTTTGCATAGCTTCCTACCTCATTGTATTCATTTCTCCTTGAAATTGCCATCCATTCAGGGGACTTTGGTGGTGGTCCAGTGGTTAAGATGCTGTGCTTACAATGCAGAGGGCAAGGGTTGGATCCCTGATCAGGGAATTAAGATCCCACATTCTGAGTGGTATGGCCAATAAAATAAAATAAAAAATTAAGTGCCTTTTGTGTGTGCGTGCATGCTAAGTCGCTTCAGTCATAGCAGACTCTTTGTGACCCCGTGGACTGTAGCCTGCCAGGCTTTTCTGTCCATGGGGTTTCCAGGCAAGAATACTGGAGTGAGTTACCATGCCTTCCTCCAGGGGATCTTACCGACCCAGGGATTGAACCCACATTTCCTGTGGCTCCTGCATTGCAGGTGGATTCTTTACTGCTGAACCACCGGGAAGCCCAGGTGCCTTCTGCAGACAATGTTAAAAATATATTAAAAAAAGGGAAAATGTCATTCCTTCAAAGAGAACTTACAACTTTCCTTTCCTGGCTGCCTTTCTACCCTGTATGTTTCTTTGACTTCTAACCCTGATTTTTTTCTCAGTAGCATTAATCATCACTTGAAACTGTATTTAATTTGTTTGCTTATAAGCAGTTTATTAATTGTTTTTTTTCCTTCCTGTTTGGATGCCAAACTCCCTAAGAACAGGGACCTTTGCCTGTCTTGTTAATTTCTGAATTTCTGTTTTCTGTAGCAGCGCCTGGTATGGGAAATACAGCAGATGTTTATTGAGTGAATGAGAATTTTTTGTGTGTGTGTAGTTGCTAAGTTGTATCTGACTCTTGTGACAAGCTTAACTGGATACTTGGTGACCTCAGTATTTTAAAACAGCTTTATTGGGATATAATTCACATGCCATACAATTCACCACTGTAGGTTTTACAGTTCCATGTTGCAATTACGGTATATGCAATTTTGAAGGATATTGGGAAATAAATGATAAACTTAGAACTTGGAAGGAAGTCTAGTTAGGTATTCTCAAGTTAAAGGAAGTTTATAACATTTGAAAACCTTGTTAACAAAATTCTTGATAGAATTTATAAACTTGATATAATTAATATACTAGTAAATGTTCCAAGGAAACTTGAAATCACAAATAAGTAGATACAAATAAGTATTATTCTGTATAAAATAGTCACCATAGAATGTCATATATTGATGATATCATAGCTTAGAATGTTTTGGAGCCCATCATTTGGGATTGGCTTTGGACAGTCTGTGTCCTATTCTAAGTATTTTCAGTTCCAGCAAATTTTCTGTGACAAAAATTTTGGCTTGGAACTGGAGATCAAATTGCCAACATCCATTGGCTGAAGGAGCACGAGAGTTCCAGAAAAACATCTATTTCTGCTTCATTGACTATGCCAAAGCCTTTGACTGTGTGGATCACAACAAACTGGGAAATTCTTACAAAGATGGGAATACCAGACCACCTGACCTGCCTTTTGAGAAATCTGTATGCAGGTCAGGAAGCAACAGAACTGGACATAGAACAACAGACTGGTTCCAAATCGGGAAAGGAGTACATCAAGGCTGTATGTCACCTTGCTTATTTAACTTCTATCCAGAATACGTCATGAGAAACGCTGGGCTGGAAGCACAAGCTGGAATCAAGATTGCCGGGAGAAATATCAATAACCTCAGATATGCAGATGATACTACCCTTATGGCAGAAAGCAAAGAAGAACTAAAGAACCTCTTGATGAAAGTGAAAGAGGAGAGTGAAAATGCTGGCTTAAAACTCAACATTCAGAAAACTAAGACCATGGCATCTAGTCCCATCACTTCATGGGAAATAGATGGGAAACAGTGGAAACAGTGGCTGACTTTTATTTTTGGGGGCTCCAAAATTACTGTAGATGGTGACTGCAGCCATGCAATTAAAAGACGCTTACTCCTTGGAAGAAAAATTATGACCAACCTAGATCGCATATTAAAAAGCAGAGACATTACTTTGCCAACAAAGGTCTGTCTAGTCAAAGCTGCGGTTTATCCAGTAGTCATGTATGGATGTGAGAGTTGGACTATAAAGAAAGCTGAGTGCTGAAGAACTGATGCTTTTGAACTATGGTGTTGAAGAAGACTCTTGAGAGTCCCTTGGACTGCAAGGAGATCCAACCAGTCCATTCTAAAGGAAATCAGTCCTGAATATTCATTGGAAGGACCGATGCTGAAGCCGAAACTCCAGTCCTTTGGCCACCTGATATGAAGAACTGACTCATTTGAAAAGACCTTGATGCTGGGAAAGATCGAAGGTGGGAGAAGAAGGGAATGACAGAGGATGAGATGGTTGGATGGTATCACTGACTCAGTGGACATGAATTTGAGTAAACTCTGGGAGTTGGTGATGGACAGGGAGGCCTGGCATGCTACATTCCATGGGGCTGCAAAGAGTTGGACAAGACTGAGTGACTGAACTGAAATGAATCATCCAGAAATTAATCCTGATGAACAGGGTGGGTGGTAAGGCCAAATCAGTCTATTTCTGGTAAGAAAAAAATTGGCACAATTGATTTTTCTCATATAATTTATGAATTGACTCTGGAAATAGTCACAAATGAAGAATTCCAGAAATGTTTTGAACAATAGTGGCGTTGTTGGAATGAGCAGTGTCCTGAGGTGACAATTGAGACATATTAATTAGTTTTCCTCACCAATAATGGAACTTCCTATTTCCATAGAAACTCATTTGGCTATAGGAGAATCAGCGGGAGATTTTTTTTTGCATATATAAATCCATACATGCATGCCTATAAACATTTTTTTAACCATCATATTGTATTTAGGATTTTGTAGTCATATGCAACTTGGCTATATGTGGCAAGTGCTGGCTAGATTGTATTTCAATGTAAACCTTATGAAATTTGAGTAAAATTATTTTGATTGTGGCCTCAGGAGGCCTCTGAAGGCAAAGGATATTGAGAAAAATTTTAACCAAGATTTGAGACTGCATATGTGCTCTGTGATATTAAGTAAGTAGTTTTATGTAGAGTTCCTTGGCAAGAAATTAGAAAGGTTTTCACATAGCCTGTATTGTATACTTTGTCTTAGTTTCAACAAATCTGTATATGTTGGGCATAAATAAATACTCAGGGTGTTAGAAATGAGAAAGCAAGTGAAATACAAACTTCTGCACATAAACTGTTTGGGGCAGTCTTGTCCTTACTGATATATGTCAGAAGTCACAGGAAAAAGTAGTTGCTAGAGGGGAATATGATTTTATTTATTTATTGTGTGTGTGTGTGTGTGCGCTTTAAGATTGTTTTTGAATTCCTATAAGTTGTGGTTTGAGGTAACACTTATTAGTCAGTTTCTTTATGATTACTTTCTGGCTCTCAGTAAGGAAATGCATTTGATACACCTTCTTAGAAAATTCTGTATTGTTAAACGTTTTCCTAGTTCATCTTCCAGCCTCTTTTCCACAGCATAAAATGCTAATTTTGCGTGGAATCCATAGATTTCGGCATACCTGTATTGTTAACCTTAAAGGCCTTTGTGAAAAATGTGTAAATGTGTAATCACACCCACACCCTATCTTGAAACTTGTAGAAAATATTTCCGAATGAGAATTCAGGAAACAAAAATGGTATGAAATGTTTAACTCCTAAAAAGTTAACTTTAGATGTTTCTGAATCCCTCCAGAAGTTCTTTGAAACTATGGAACTTTCTGATTTGAATGTTTAAGTTAAGACCAGCTGGTATTGGAAATAAACAGCTGTAATGTTGGGTGTTTTTTAGTCGGATCCAAAGTGTACTTTCACATAACTATTATACTAAGCTTTTTACACTGTGAAGGCAGAGAGGGCTCTTAACGGACCCTGTTACAAGGTGGAAAGCTCTGCTCGACCAAAACATGAGTGCATCATTAACACTGTCTTTGTAGAAACACGTGTGCTGTTTTCATGGACCATTTGGCCCAGGAGACGGGATTTGTCATAATTCATTGTTATGTACAGTGACTCCTGTGGGAGTATCGAGCTGCTTTACCTTGGATGGGTTCTCCATGTTTTATCTTGTTCCAGGGTGGCTTATTATACTTGAGAATGCACTTAATTACAAGCTTTGTGTTTTCCAACACCCATTCACAATGACCTCCTCACTACACCTGATTTCATCCATGGAATTTCATGGGCAGATTGAGGGCATTTATGACTTGGAAGATGGAAGTTATCAGATTTAAAATCTGTTCCCATTTTTTACTATGAGATGTTGGACCTTCTTATTTTGGGGGTTAATGTTCTCAAGAAAAGAAATTTATATTTGATGAGAAACTAAAGAGTACCATTTATTAATATAGGCTAGTTTTCAGAATATCAGAAGAGATTTTGTTTTTATAAACTACTGTATCATAATTTTCATCTTAATAAAATCTTTGAGCTAGATCCAGGCCTAAACTAAGACCTTTCCTTAGAAAAGGGAAGTTTGGGAATATTTCATGTTATAATCAAACACGGTAAGATCTTAGAGAATTTCAGTTTTTTAATGTATATGTATTACCTGTTTTTTTCACTTTCCTAAATTTGCCCCTCATTTGAGCATAACCATACTTTATTATAATCAACTGTTTAAATAGCTTTCACATGCTGCTCCATAGATTCTTAGGTATATAATTCTGATCTTTTCATATTTCTATCTTTATCAAGGAATAAATGATCCTGAGTGGATCATAATTTAGTAATGCTTTTATTTAATAGATTCATGTTTTGATTTTTTAAAGCATTGCTCAAAGATTCTGGTTTTGGGCTATGTTGTCAGTACATCTTGGACAGACTTCTAATGGTCAAAGTTAAATTATACTGCCTTGTGTATTCCATTTTTTAGAAATTAGTGTTTAGTTCCTGATTGAGAAATCCACAACTAGGACTATCAGACTTTCCTAAATGTGTTTAGTCAACATGCAGCCTTCTTTAGAAGGTGATTCTTTTTTACTAAATGAATTTTATAAAGTCAGCTTCCTTAATTTGTAAGATAGGCATAATGAAAGCCGCAGGGTGATATTTTTTCCCTGAGAAATCTTTAGAGAGACTTTAAACAAATCAAAATATGCTTATAACTTAAAAGAAATAATTTGATGTGGCAACTTTAAAAAAAAAAGACACACACACACTGCATAACCTTTCTTTGAGTCTTTGGTTTAAGTCCTCTGTCATATAATGCCAAAAACTTTGTTCTAAGCTGCGTGTGTGTTGAAACATGTATGCTTGCCCTAGTGTCATAACTAATTATATCTCTCATATGCTTACTTCTAGTAATTGGAAAGTAGACCTACCGCAGCAAAGGGTTTAACATTTAGTTTTGTGTTGGGGACCCGCTGTAGAAATCAAATTTTTGACCTTGCAGCAACTTGACCCTGTAAACTGATATTACTGTTTTTTTAAGTTTTTTTTTTTAAGACTTTTTAAAAATATGGACCATTTTGAAGACTTTATTGAATTTGTTACAATATTGTTTCTGTTTTGTTTATTTATTTATTTTTTGGTCATGAGACATGTGGCATCTTAGCTCCCCGACCAGGGATTGAACCCGCACCCTGTGCATTGGAAGATGAACTCTTAACCACTGGGCCACCAGGGAAGTCCCTGATATTACTGTTTTCAATGTATCATCTACTTTGTGTTCTGCTGAAATAGCGTACTGTAAGGGAAGACAAATTTCAGGAGTTCTTAAAAAGCACATCTGTCTTTGCCGGTAATGATAAATGCCTATACTGACTTACTTTGCAGTTTTGACTTCAATAGTTCATTTATAAATTGGAAATTGGCAATCTGCTGTTGTGATAGCAAAATTCTGTAGGATTTCTCTGTACCTGAAGTTTGTCAGATGGCTGTAGCTGGTGGCCAACCTGATGCTGCTTTGGTCACTTCATCTTTATGGAGGGTCTGAAATAATCTGGGCCTCATTCTGTGAAAACACATTGAGTAGAATTTTCACTGACTAGTTTAGAGATCCTGTCTTGGACATGCTTGTGACTGGGGCAGCAACAGTTTGTAATATGCACCAGCATGTATGAAAATATGTGGTCCTTGTTCCTGCCTGCTGCAGGAGGACTTTACCCGGCTTTGGGCTCTGAGCTGCAGTCTTGTCGCAATTAAAGTCTTAGGGCTGGGAGCAGTTAATACTGGTGATAGACTGTGGTATTTAGCACTGTGCTGTGTTCCCTGGTGAGCTAGTCCTGTAGACTTACGGGATTCTAGTCAGAACTTGGGAAAGACTCTACCAAAGAATTTGTGGTGATTAAATATTTTTGAAAGCGAGAAATACAATGACTTTTCTTATTAATGGGCAGACCTTTAGGGCTTTGCTTAAAGGAATCGTGAAAAGAGGATGCAGTTCTGTGATTGATAATTGTTGAAAATTTAACACTGAAAATGCTAGATGTTCTTTTCTGTTATTAAGTTAAAGTATGCCTAGCTTTGAAGTTTCTTTCATTATAGTTAAAAATAAAACTCTGCAGTTCTGTATTTCATACTTAGCTCTGTCTTCTGTATTTTATACTAAATCAGTTTTTATAAATTCTGCGTTGTTTCTGTCCTCTGGTAACTTAAGTATGCAGAGGCATTGAACTTGAACGTTTTGTGCTCTGACATGTGGGCTTTGGATTCTCAGTATAACTCTTCTGTTTTGAAAACTGAACTCTCGGTGGTTTCTTTCTAATCAGTATATCATGACCTGTTCCATTAAAAAGTGATGGTCTAAGCCATGTAACTTTTGAAGACTGGGACTGTAAAAAAGTGTGCATGAAATAATGAACATGTCTTTCCAGTTTTTAAATGTTCATTTCTCTTTGAGTTTTTGTGATGTCAATCAAATGAACGCTAGTGTTTGGTTTTAAGAATAACCAACGGTGGAAATCTGAATTTGTAGCTGATGGGCCTCATAAGAGCAAGGGTTTTGTCTAGATGTGGGCATCCTAGCTCCACGTGAGAGCCTTAGCGTCCTGCCTGACTGATGAGAGTGGCTTCCCACCAATCAGTGGGCTGTGAAACCCTGAGATGGGGAAGATGTGAGAGCTTGCCTGCCTTCTGGACCTGAGGGTGCTGCCACTTCCACGGGGCATTTGGAATCTTGAGAGATGGTTTTTGTCACCAGTGACTGAATTGGGGTGCCTCCTGCTATGTAGTGGGACAGAGACACCTCATTGTCCCAACTGCAGAAGAATTTACCCTCAATAATGACTTGTTCTGCCCAAAATGTTTCATTACCTCTTCTGGGAGTTACTAGATAGTTACTGATATACAAAAAATAAAAATATTGGTAAAGATGATTCCTTTGCCTCCATAGAATTGCCACCTGACTTTTTTTTAGGGGGGGCGATGCTCTGTGGCTTTCGGGATCTTAGTTCCCTAGGCAGGATTGAATCCAGGCCCTGGCAGTGAAAGTGTCAATTCCTAACCACTGGATCACTAGGGAATTCCTGACCTGACATTTTTTAAAAGAAACATTTCTTTCTTTCTTTCTTTTTTTTAAAGTATGGTTGACCCTTGAACAGTACAGGTTTGAACTGCCTGATCTTTTGCACCTGTTTTTATAATAGTAAGTATTATAGCACTACATGATTTGAGGAGGGCTGAATCTTGGCTTTGGATCCAGGGATATAGAGGGCCAACTATACATTATTCTTGGTGTGGAGGGTCAGGGCCCCAACGCCCTTGTTGTTTAAGGGTCAACTTTCTATACTAGATGTCGCTTAACAAACAGAACCCCAGATTCCACTTCTTAATGTTTTTGAGTAAATTGATTTCTAAAGGGATATGGATATTTTATACACTCAGCATACTAGAAATAGTTAGTTGTGAGCCCCTAAATCAAACCCACATAGACCCGTTTATGCAAATACCCATTGTTTTGTATGTCAGTGTGTTTGGCAGATGAGTGTTGAAACTCATGTCTCTGATTTTTTGTAATTAAAACAATTATCTTTTATTGTTATAAGAAATTGCAATAGGATTAAAGAATTTTTAAGTCAACAGAAAAACATTAGAGTCAATTAAGCCAGAATTTGATAAAAACAAATATTTTCACATATTCATTACTTTCTCATGTCAGTACCAGTTCTGAAATTTTGACTGGAAATTTCAACATAAGGCCTCGTTTTTTGAAGAATATTCAGTCTGGAATGACTCTTTGATGAATAGCTAGTACATAAACCTCCTTCTACACACATTCATAGTCATGTGGCAACCTTAAAGCAGCTCAGAAACATCTAATAAGACCCATTTATTAGGTAGTAGTTTTCATTTATGAAAAAGCAGTTAAGTGTGTGTGTTAGTGTGCAGCTTTAAAATGGCCAGAAGTAACATCTCAATCCAAGGACAAACAATAATAATAAATAAGCATTTTCTTGGCCTTCTAACCAGAATTTTGGCTTTGCTGTTGGAATGACCTGTATTTGAATACCAATACCTCTATTTATTAAGGTAGTGAAAGTATTAGTCCAATTCTTTGCGACCCCATGGACTATAGACCACCAGGCTCCTCTGTCCATCAAATTTTCCAGACAAGGATACTGGAATGGGTTACCATTCCCTTACTCCATGGGATCATCCCGACCAAGGGATCAAACCTGGGTCTCCTGCGTTGCAGGTGGATTCTTTACCATTTGAACCACCAGGGAAGCTCCTAAGGTAGCATCTGCACATATTCCTTTACCTATTTATTTATTTTGTAATTGTGGTGAAAAAAAAACACCCCGTGGTATAAAATTTATCCTCTTGTCCATTTTTAAAGTTTAAGTTCAGTTTTCATTCTGATTCCAAAGAAGGGCAATGCCAAAGCGTGTTCAAACTACCGCACAATTGTACTCATCTCACACGCTAGCAAAGTAATGCTCAAAATTCTCCAAGCCAGGCTTTAATAGTACGTGAAATGTGAACTTCCGGATGTTCAAGCTGGATTTAGAAAAGGCAGAGGAACCAGAGATCAAATGACCAGCATCTGTTGGATTATAGAAAAAGCAAGAGAATTCCAGAAAAGCATTTACTTCTTCTTTATTGACTACACCAAAGTCTTTGACTGTGTAGATCAAAACAAACTGGAAAAGTCTTAAAGAGATGGGAATACCAGAGCACCTGACCTGCCTCCTGAGAAATCTGTATGCAGGTCAAGAAGCAACAGTTAGAACCGGATATGGAACAACAGACTGGTTCCAAATTGGGCAAGGATTATATCAAGGCTGTATATTGTCACCCTGCTTATTTAACTTATATGCAGAGTACATCATACAGAGTGGCAGGCTGGACGAGGCACAAGCTGGAATCAAGATTGCCAGGACAAATATCAGTAACCTCACATATGCAGGTGACACCATCCTAATGGCAGAAAGTGAAGAGTAGAAGAACCTCTTGATGGAAGTGACAAGACGAAAGTGAAAATGCTGGCTTAAAACTCAATATTCAGAACACTAAGGTCATGGCATCCAGTCCTATCCCTTCATAGCAAAAAGATGTGAAAACAATGGAAGCAGAGAGAGACTTTATTTTCTTGGGCTCCAAAATCACTGCAGATGGTGACTGCAGCCATGAAATCAAAAGACACTTGCTCCGTGGAAGAAAAGCTATGACCAACCTAGACAGCATGTTAAAAAGCAGAGATATTACTTTGCCAACAAAGGTCCCTCTAGTCAAAGCTATGGTTTTTCCAGTGGTCATGTATGGATGTGAGTGGTGGTGGTTTAGTCACTCAGTCGTGTCCTACTCTTGGTGACCCCTTGGACTGTAGCCCATTAGGCTCCTCTGTCCATGGGACTCTCCAGGCAAGAATACTGGAGTGGATTGCCATTCCCTTCTCCAGTGGATGTGAGAGTTGGACTCTTAAAGCTGAGCGCGGAAGAATTGATGCTTTTGAACTATGGTGTTGGAGAAGACTGTTGAGAGTCCCTTGGACTGCAAGGAGATCCAACCAGTCCATCCTAAAGGAGACCAGTCCTGAATATTCATTGGAAGGACTGATGTTGAAGCTGAAACTCCAATACTTTGGCCACATGATGTGAAGAACTGACTCATTTGAAAAGACCCTGATGCTGGGAAAGATTGAAGGCAGGAGAAGAAGGGGACGACAGAGGATGGAATGGTTGGATGGCATCACTGACTCGATGGACATGAGTTTGAGCAAGCTCTGGGAGTTGTTGATGGACAGGGAAGCCTGGTGTGCTGCAGTCCATGGGGTCGCAAAGAGTCGGACCCGACTGAGCGACTGAACTGAACTGAAGTTTAGTAGCATTAACTATATCCATATTTTTGTGCCTTTTTGAAATAACTTTTATTTTGAAGTAGTTTCAGGCTTGCAGAAAAGTTGGGAAAATAGTATAATCAATTTCCATATACACTTTACCCAGATTCCTCAAATGTTAACATTTACTATGACTATGTAATTTTAAAAATTGAGATATAATTCACATACTGTACAATTCACAATTTTAAAGGGTACAATCAGTGGCTTCTAGTATACTCACAAGGTTGGGCAACCATTGCCACTATTTGATTCTGGAATGTTTTCATCATTTGAAAAGCAAACTATACCCCAAAGTAGTAACTCTCCATTCACCCCTCCATCTAGTCCTTGGCATCCTTTACTTTTGACTCACTATACTCTCTCCTATGAGATATTATAGTGTTGCTATCTGGAGTATTTTGAGATAACATATGAAAATGCCTCGTACGGTGTCTGTCAAAGGTAAGTGCCAAATGCCTCTTCCTTTCTTTTCTGTTTTCATCTGAACAAAAAGTATCATACAAACTTCCAAGAATTATTTTGGAAACTGGGATGCCCATGAGAGGAACTGTTTCTCTTTTGAGTGAGAATTGAATTCTCTTATTAGTTTAGCAGACCCAACAATTTCCAAGATACTTGAAAACATAATGGGGGCTTTTATATTAAAATAGATAATGTAAGGTCTTCCCTGGTCATCCAGTGGCTTAAGACTCCGTGCTCCCAATGCAGGGGGCCCAGGTTCAATCCCTGGTCGAGGAACTAGATCTGACATGCTGTAGCTAAGAGTTATGTTGCCCTCAACTAAGGCCTGGTACACTCAAATACAGAAATAAATATGTTTCAAGAAATCAAATAAAAATAGCTAATGTAAGGTAAAACAGTCTCTGAAACTCCAAAAAAATATGGGCATAAAAATAATGCCCTGCAGGGAAAAATTGTTTGCAGTGGTTGCCCATCGTCCATGCCACCCTTTTCGTTGATTAATCTTTTACTTTGAAGTTTTATCTTTTTTTGGACATGTTTTGTGTGTCCACTGTTTAAACATTTGCAAACTTTGTTTGACTTGTGACAAGACATGGTAACTACCATGGCGTGGTAAAAGCCATCAGGATCATAAAGTTTGCACTGTTAGCTTAAACGTCAGACACGTACACCTTGTGACCTGGATTCGATTAGCCTTTGGTGCTGTGATCGTTTGTGGATATGCTAGCCAAGATATGTGCATTTTGAGGATTAATTAGTTATGGTTCTAATTACCTGTGTATGTATGTATGTGTCAGGAGCTTAGTCATGTCCTACTCTTTTGCACCCCATGGACTGTAGCCCACCAGGCCCCTCTGTCCATGGGATTCTTCAGGCAAGAATACTGGAGTGGGTAGCCATTCCCTTCTCCAGGGGATCTTCTCGAGCCAGGGATTGAAACCAGGTCTTCTGTCCTGCATACAGGGTCATCATTAAGACACAGATGTGTATAGCGGACTTTTGGACTCAGAGGGAGAGGGAGAGGGTGAGATGATTTGGGAGAATGGCATTGAAACATGTATAATATCATGTAAGAATCGAATCGCCAGTCTGTGTCCGATGCAGGATACGGCATGCTTGGAGCTGGTACACGGGGATGACCCAGAGAGATGTTGTGGGGAGGGAGGTGGGAGGGGGGTTCATGTTTGGGAACGCATGTACACCCGTGGTGGATTCATGTCAATGTATGGCAAAACCAATACAGAATTGTAAAGTAAAATAAAAAATAAATAAATAAATAAAAAAAAACAAAAAAAAAACCAGGTCTTCTGCACTGCAGGCCGATTCTTTACTGTCTGAGCCACCAGGGAAGCCCCATGGTTCTGACTGCCTTACCACAAATGTTCTAAATATTTAAAGTGGAGTAGGAAGCAGTATAGGCAGCATAAGGATAGGAAGCAGATGAGTCAGAAAGGCCTGAGTTTGAATCCCAGCTGTGCTGTGGGAAATTTGACAAGGGACAGAGTGTCAGTTTCCTCATTTGGAAACTTGGAGGGTGATAACTTTCATTGTATCGGGTTGGAGTGAGGATGAAGTAGACCTAGAGTGGGAAAGGATCAGCTCAGGGTCCGGCAGACAGTAACAGCTGTAAAACGGTGGATATTATACACATTTCCTTATGTGCTGCTTAAAGAAGGGACTCTGTAGTCCTGTGATACTGATTAATTTATGTGTGACCTTTTTTTATTTGCCTGGAACGTCACACATTAGGTAGCTTCTTCTTGTGACATAGAGAACCGCAGTGAAAAATCTGAAGAGCAACAAAAATAATAATGACCCTGGCTGAGGTTACAGTGGTGGAACTGGTGGGCTCATTTCAACCCAAAAAGCTGATTATTATTATTATTATTATTTTAGATATAATACTTACTGTTTGGAGTTAATTCTACCTATTGTGAAGCTAAAGCATTTTATGGTATTGAAAAAAGAAGTATATTAAGGAAATTATCCATTTTGAAAATACACATCTATGGTAACCCATCTCTGATAAGCAGTCATTGTCTCATTTTATAATAGAACCGCTGAATTAAATGTGATTGAGATGTTCTTTGGGTGTTAGATTCATAAACATGATTATATATGATTTTTGTGGCTTGTGATGAGCACAGGAATAGAATTTTTCCCAGTCACTTGACCTGGTAATTCTTTTTTGCTTTTGGTATTTCTCACTGCCTTAAATTCTTGAGTCTAGTGACAAAGCTATTTAGTTTGTGTGTCACAAGTCTGCCTATTTGGAAAGGCAGACAGACATTGCAGTATATTGTCATCATGACATTAAAGGAAAAACACTTTTTATAATAGGGTGAATACTTCTGAGCAGAAGCAAAGGTCAAGCTGTAGAGTGAACTTTTGAATGACAGCTAATGTTAGCATGGCTTAAAGGGGAGATGCCAGGTCAACTATGGGCACTTATTAGCTTCATGGATATGAAATGACAGCATCTTTCCCCTTTTATGCCAGGGAATGCTGAATTTTCTGAAGGCAAAAGGGAGAGGAGTATGTGTGGCTGCTAAAATGAGATGGTAAGAAATTAAATGATCAGGACACAAAGCAAGCAAGGAAGAGTATGGATTAGAGTGTGTGTGATAAACATTCCAGATAGGCACTGTGGAATGGACCAGAAGGCACAAGATCTGTTTTTTCTAACCTGAACTGTCACTAACTCTTTGATCTTTGTAACTTTGGTACTTCTTCAGAGCTCCTTATCTAAAGAGAAAACAAAATCAAGGATAGAAAACAGGTTTCACCTCTCTTGCAATATTGATAGATTGGTAATGGCTGCTTGAGGAGGATTCTGAGAGCGCCTTGGGTCATTAGGAGAGCGGTGAGTGGGTGCTGATGACTGTCCTGGGGTAGTGTGTGCTGAAAGGCATACACATGTATATGTAGGTCCATGTGCCTCATTTGTTGACTAATCCTTTTTCAGAATCCTTTTACATTCACATTATGAATCAGAGGTTACGTTTGCCTTATAGGGTTGAGACGATCTTTTTTTTAATCAAGTATTTGATTTTAATCATTATTTACATTTTACGATGAATCTTATATGAACATCTTCACAGGAAAACTCATCATATCTCACAAATACTCACTTGAATTGTCATCCATCCCATTGTAAGTGGCAGTAGTAAAAGTCCCGTGGGTTTAGGTGTCATGGCCAGATCACAACACTGTAAAGCCATGGGGTGCAAAACTGTGAACTGAACTTTCAAACTCTAGGTTCTGCATGTTTTTACAACGTTATACTTTAGGAGGTAAATAAACTAGCAATCTTTTGAGTACTTACTGTGTTCTAGCTATGTGCATATCTCATTTAATCTTTTTAAGCATCCCACAGACTAGGCATTATTAACATTGTTTACCACTATGAAAAAATGAAGCTTCAGGAAAGTTAAATGGGGACTTCCCTGGTGGTTCAGTGGTTTAGAATCTGTGCTTCCACTCCAGGGGGCATGCATTGGATTCTGGGTTGGGGAACTAAGATCCCACATTCCATGGGGTATGGCCAAAAAAATAAAAAAGAAGAAAGAAGTTAAGTGGCTTGCAACAAGTCATCCAGCTTTTAAGTGACAGCAGGAAGATCAGAGCACAGGTCTGTCTAGCTCAAGCACCTGAGCTTTGATAACCACAGTGTTCAGCAGCAGAGACAATCTTTGTATTCCTGCCTGAAGGTCAATGTATTTCTACTTTAGGGAGAGACTCATAGGCCGTAGAGCCTGCTGCCTAGCAGGCAGGCAGTGATGGGTTCTTGGAAGGAATGAAGCGGTTGTAGCTGGAGCTAAAGCGTACACAGTGTGCTGCACATAGACTCTTGTGGGGTTCTCCTCTGACTGTCAGACCCAGCTGAGTCACACCGAATGGGTCCCTTCAGAACAGTAGGCCATCTCATGGACAGCAGTTACGTACATGGCCATCACTGCTTAGTATTTGGTATAAGGCATTCATTTGTATTTTAAGATAACTTTCAAAATGAAGTCATATTTTGGGTGGTAGTTTAATACCAAATAGAAGGAACGTTTGTCTGTCCATCCCTCCTCAGTTTCTCAAGTTGTGTCCGACTCTTTGAGATGCTATGGACTGCAGCCCTCCAGGCTCCTCTGTCAGTAGGATTCTCCAGGCAAGAACACTGGAGCGGGTTGCCATGCTCTCCTCCAGGGGAAGATAACGACCCACGAATCGAATCCATGTCTCCTCCACTGGCAGACGGATTCTTTACCACTGAGACACCTGGAAGGAAGGTTGGTAAGAAAATTGGTGATGGTGTGTAACTTTTCTCACATTGATACACAGCCTAATAATAAACAAGATGTTAAAAGATGTAGAACCCTTAGCAGCATTACTGGAAGCAAATAAGATTGCCTTCAGATGTACAATATATAAAACTGTTGGAAAATTTTTGCTTGCCTTTAAGGAAAGAATCCTTAAGTTTTCAATGTCTTTCATTATCTAAGAAAATGATCCAGAGTTGTTAAAGACTTAATCCACTGTGTTAAAAACTCTACATTTTACTGACTTTTATGTATTAGGTTTTTGTACAAGATGGGATCTATATCATCTACCTACTGTTAGCTTATCTCCACTGACAAAACTTAGTAGTTTTCCTTTATATGCCTTCCTTAAGACATTAAATGTAGCAAACCTATTTGCATTTAAAAATAACTATTGCAAAAAATAACTTTACATTTAAGCAAAGTTATTTTATGTAACTTTTAAAATTTTTTGTATCTGCCTCAACCACCATTGGAATAGGAAATAGCAACCCACTCCAGTATTCTTGCCTGGAAAATCCCATGAACTGAGGAGCCTCACGAGCTACAGTCCATGGGGTCGCAAAGAGTTGGACACAACTGAGCGCACACACAACCACAATTAAGATTGTCCCCACACAAGGGTCATGTTTTATTCATGTTTGAGTCACCACACCTAGCAAAGCCTGGCATACAGTAATTCCATAAATGTTGAACCAATAGCTGAAATTCAGTTTTACCTAAGAGCAACCAGCAAGCTACAAGTGAAGATCATGTCCACCTTCTGAAGTCTTAAGTTGTGGAAATCGGAAAATACACTGGGTTTTCTGCAATTCATATAGGTTAGCATGTTTTGTTGTGATCAGTTTTCGCAGAGAAATCCTCAAACCTAGAGAGTGAGTGTATCAACTTACATTCCTTTTGCTTTGTTTTTCCCGTAAAAATCTGTCTAGATTTAATTGCCCATGGTCTGTGCATGAAAAAGACTCCAAAGAAATATTTTTGGTTAAAAATAAGTAGTGGATGGAAACTTGTGTATAGTATAAATAGAGTATTCTGTGTGCCTTATTTAACTAGACCTAAACATCTGGTAGCCTGGGCTGTCAGACTTGCACAGCTGCAAGGACAGTGGTGGACCTTATTAGGGTTTGGCATCTGAATGATCTGGTTGCCTTCTACTTTGGTGTTTTTACACCACAGATTATAAAACATAAAAAGCAGAGCAAAAATGAAAGAGTGAATGCCTGGGTGTTTAATGATGGGGCAGAGGTGTCAAGGATGGTCTTGGAAAGCTGAGCCTTGGGTGCTCCCAGATCAGACTATGGGGGGCTCTGATGTTCTGCTTCCTCATCTGTGGAGTGGCATCACCATACGTCCTTGGATATTTTCGGCTAAAAGTAATTGAAAACCTGTCATTCTGAGCTTTTATAGTGTCTCATTCTACAGATAATATTTGAGGACCTCCTTTGAGCCAGGCATTGCCTTTGGGACTGGAGATAACTCCCTAAGGACTTAGCAGTCTGGTGGAGTTAGGGTTTTCTAAGGTAGTGTCTCATAGGTGTTGTAGTTTTATACTACTGAGATCTTAGCTATGGATCAATTTTAGCTCCAAGAATGTGAAAAGAAAGGAAAGATAGAAAATGTTCTGTTACTTCTCTATGTCTATGCCTTATATGAATTGGACTCTTTGGATTTACCTAGGTTATCTCCCACATCAGGTAGTTAGAACAGTGGGTGGAATTTTATGATACAAAAAACTTATTTTGGGCACAGCCAAAAGATTCAAACAGATGTTCAACCAGGTGTGTAAGTTGACTAATTTTAGACATGTCATTGTCATTATTAATCTAAGTGGCTTGCTCTTACTCGAAATGCTGTGGACAGCCCAAGGGCCTTTACTGATTCCTGTGGAAGCAGGGAAGTTCCATTCCCATGGATATATGGAGGTTGGTTCTTCTACCAAAACCTGAGGAAAATCATCATTGTTTACTTTATGGGTTTGTTAATCCTAGTCTTTATAGCAGCTTCACTTTAAGCACTGATTAGCAAAGTATCCTTTTCTTGTTCTTAATAGGGGGTGTTCATTAAGGACCTGGGAAAAATTGGGGTTGACTGAGTAGATTTGAACTTAATTTAAAAAATAAGGGAGACATCACATTATAGTCTGATTCAGTTTACTTGAATTTTTAATATTTCTTTGGAAGGAAGGGTTTAGCAAAAGTTTTAAAACTCAAGGTGAACTAGATTACATCACATTCACGGCCACATTATTGTTTGGGAATCTGTTTCACCTGCATATATGCTTTTATGTTTTTAAAAAAGGCTACTCCATGGATGGTTAACTTTATATATGGATTCATTTGACTCCATGACTAGTAATCATTGACTATAACTAAAAAAAAAAAAACAAACCTCTATTCCTTTGTCCAAATCAGAACAAAATGCTTTTGAAAGCAGGGCCATGAGGATACCTTGAATGACCACAGACTTGGCCCACAAAAGAAGGGAAATTATGGAAAGAAGGGAGTCATGCCTTTGGTCCCTCCAAATCCTAGTCTGGGAACCATTAGCAGGACCATCTTGCTGTGCGGCACATTCATAGCGTGAAAGGCAATTTCTAAAACTGCTAAAACCAATCCCTGTAGGGTTTTAGAGATTAAACTCACCACCCTGTGTTATAACCAGATGAAAATAATTATGTACTGCAGCCTGCTGCTGAGTAGGGTGAAATGGATTTCTAGTGCCAGGATTCTTAACTAGGTGAGATGGGTGCTGTGCTTTACTAAAGGCTCCCTGCAGTTGAAAGCCTTATCCTATTAGAGCAAGTCTCAAAACTGGTCAGACTGGGAAAAAACAATACTACTTTAGACATCAGTTCCTTTAAAACCTCTTCGAACTGAAATCTGTTTCTTGGCAAGAGACTTAAATCTCATATTTAAAATGCATACCAGAGCTGTGCCTGGTGTGTACTAGTTTTGCAATAAATAGATGTTGAGTGAAAAATTTTTATAAGCATAAGGGCACCCTTTTATACTGTAAGGATAATAGTGATACTTACCTCATGGGGTTGTGGTGGTGAAGATAATTAATTGAGTTGCTATATGTTAAGTGGTTACAACCATACTTGGCACATTAAAAAAAAAACACAAAACATTTTGATGGAGAAAAGCAATCAGTTTTTGTTGGAAATACTCAACAGTTTTGATTGCTGCACAGAAAAAGTAGACAGTGTTTGCTATTATTATTATATGATGTCTCTACTGCTAACATGGCTTCCCTCATAGCTCAGTTGGTAAAGAATCCGCCTGCAATGCAGAAGAGCTTGGTTTGATTCCTGGGTCAGGAAGATCTGCTGGAGAAAGGCTACCCACACCAGTATTCTTGGGCTTCCCTTGTGGCTCAGCTGGTAAGGAATCCACGTGCAGTGTGCGAGCCCTGGATTGGGAAGATCCCCTGGAAAAGGGAAAGGCTACCCACTCCAGTATTTTGGCCTGGAGAATTCCATGGGGTCGCAAAGAGTTGGACATGACTGAGCGACTTTTACTTTCACTGCTAAAATCCCGTAAGTGGAGAATTGTTTCTCTGTTTGTGTAGAAGGACAGTGCTGATAATCGCACGTACTCTGTAACTCAGTTCTTCTTTTGAATAGTGGTACGAAGTTTGTGATACTAGTGAATGAAGCTATGATCACTGACTTGGACTCACTGACTAGACATTTAAGTCCTTATGGGTATACATGACTGACTTTGTCCCAGTGATCACTGAATTGTATGCAAGAATATTAACCAACCATACACAAATGAGAATGCCAATGATACATTATCCATTGGTGAATTATTGACTTCTGACTTAAGACATGAAAAGAAAGTCAGGGGAATCCATGCCATATTACACTACCTTTTAGTGAATTCACTTGTATAAAACATTCTCTGCTGGGTGCTTAATGTACTGAGGGCAGATACTGTACTAAGCTCTAAGGATTCAAAGATATAATGGGAAATAGTAACAATCCTTAGCCCTTATGGTGGTTACATATGGGTGAGACTAATAATATTTAATCAGGCAGAATTGTGAATAGTAAATGTGGTACAAGTTAGGAATACAAATGTTGGCTTTCAGATACATGTCTTCGGATTCTTCTAAGGAAGATGTCATTGTTTTCCTCTTCCCGCAACAGAGAATATTGGCCCAGAGGAGACAGTGGACTTACCTAAGGTCAGATAGCTGGTAAAGAGCAGTCTGATTTGAGTCTGATTCAAAGCTTTGGGTATTTTCCATTCATCTGTTGCTGCTGCCTCTTATTACAACCAACGTGGGGAAAGAAAAAATGGTCACAGTTTATAAAAGTACTTACCTATTTTGGGGTGTTTGAAATAAATGAATATTTGCCCTAACAAGCAGACTTGAAGATCTCCAATTTGATAACATTGACTCCTTTATTAGTATCAATTCAGTTCAGTTACAGAGAAGGAGATGGCACCCTACTCCAGTACTTTTGCCTTGAAAACACCATGTACGGAGGAGCCTGGTAGGCTGCAGTCCATGGGGTCTTGAAGAGTTGGACATGACTGAGCGACTTCACTTTCACTTTTCACTTTCATGTATTGGAGAAGGAAATGGCAACCCACTCCAGTGTTCTTGTCTGGAGAATCCCAGGGACGGGGGAACCTGGTGGGCTGCTGTCTATGGGGTCGCACAGAGTTGGACACGACTGAAGTGACTTAGCAGCAGCAGTTCAGTTCAGTTGCTCAGTCGTGTCCGACTCTTTGCGACCCCATGAATCATAGCACGTCAGGCCTCCCTGTCCATCACCGACTCCTGGAGTTTACCCAAACTCATGTCCATTGAGTCGGTGATGCCATCCAACCATCTCATCCTCTGTCGTCCCCTTCTTCTCCTGCCCCCAGTCCCTCCCAGCATCAGGGTCTTTTCCAATGAGTCAACTCTTCCCATGAGGTGCTCAAAGTATTGGAGTTTCAGCTTCAACATCAGTTCTTCTAATGAACACCCAGGGCTGATCTCCTTTGGGATGTACTGGTTGGATCTCCTTGCAATCCAAGGGACTCTCAAGAGTCTTCTCCAACACCACAGTTCAAAAGCATCAATTCTTCAGCGCTCAGCCTTCTTCACAGTCCAACTCTCACATCCATACATGACCCCTGGAAAAACCATAGCCTTGACTAGATGGACCTTTGTTGGCAAAGTAATGTCTCTGCTTTTGAATATGCTGTCTAGGTTGGTCATAACTTTCTTTCCAAGGAGTAAGCGTCTTTTAATTTCATGGCTGCAATCACCATCTGCAGTGATTTGGAGCCCCTAAAAATAAACTCTTGACACTGTTTCCACTGTTTCCCCATCTATTTCCCATGAAGTGATGGGACCAGATGCCATGATCTTCATTTTCTGAATGTTGAGCTTTAAGCCAATTTTTTCACTCTCCTCTTTCACTTTCATCAACAGGCTTTTTAGTTCCTCTTCACTTTCTGCCATAAGGGGGGTGTCATCTGCATATCTGAGGTTATTGATATTTCTCCCGGCAATTTTGATTCCAGCTTGTGCTTCTTCCAGCCGAGTGTTTCTCATGATGTACTCTGCATAGAAGTTAAATAAACAGGGTGACAATATACAGCCTTGACGTACTCCTTTTCCCATTTGCAACCAGTCTGTTGTTCCATGTCCAGTTCTAACTGTTGCTTCCTGACCTGCATATAGGTTTCTCAAGAGGCAGGTCAGGTGGTCTGGTATTCCCATCTCTTTCAGATAGTGTAACTCGAAAATGAAATACTAAAGATAGAAGAATTCTTTTGCTTCAAGGGACTTTTGAAACTGTCCAGTGATGTTCAAACCTTTTCTGAATCTTGGGGCCCCTCCCCCCTTTCCAAATGGATACTACTCAGCACCCGCAGTGGAGAGAAATTAGGTTGTTTGCGAGGTAAGATGGAGAGTTGCTGAGTGTTACAAAAGGACCAGCAGCCTGAGGTCAGAGAGAGCCTGGGGCCCTGGCATTGTGGACAGAGGCTGTTGTAGCCATGGAGAGACTAGAGTGAGGTGACGATGGTGAGCTGGTGCCCGGCCTTGGAGGGAGGGGCTTGTAGGCCCTGTTGGGGACCATAGTCATTATTCTGGGTGAAATGGGAGGCTGTTGAAGGTTTTAGGCAGGGTTTGTGCTCAGAGGGATTTTTGAAGGGCTTGCTCTGCCACCTGCCAGTCCATCCAAGGTGGTCTTCTCTCTGGAGCCAGGGCCACACTGTTCCCTGTGCAGTCGAAATTACTTCTTATGGCAAGGAGCCAAGTAACTAGCAATTTCCAGCCTGTCAGGGTCCTGTGATGGGCCTGCAAGGACAATAACATTGAAAAAAAGCAGAGAAAAAACTGCCATTTGCCCTTAGTGGACGAAGGATAAAGGAACTGTAAAGGAATATAGTCAACCACTACTGTCCTTGTCTAATGACCCCAAAACTCTCTGCTTCTCAGGCCAGCTTTTTTTTTTTTTTTCTCTCCTTTTGGCGTTTCATAGCCTGGGAGCACCTGCTCCAGGAACTGGAAGAATGGAGTTCAAACTCAGAGTGGATATTTTCTTAATTCTTTATTTTTTTAGACAGTCCTGGTAAAATGCTTATAGGGACATTGAAGGTTGAAATTATCCAGAAGAATTTTTTTTTTCCATTTCTTTGTTAATGTTGTTTTTCTTCTTCAGAGAACTTCTGAAGAAGAATTCATCATCTGGGGACTTCAAATCTGTTCTCGGTTTAGAGTAGGGTTTAGAGTGTGGTTGGTTGTGGCAGGAGGAGAATGGATTTGTGATATCCATCACTACCATGAAGGTGTTTGTTCTAATTCTTCAGATAAATAGCTGTGACATGGGGTAAATCACTAAAATTTTGTAAGACCGATTCCTTGTCTATAAGAAGGAAGGTGGATTCAGAGACTTTTCTCAAGCTTTGTTCAACTCTTCACATGTTTTCTTCTTCTTCCCCTTAAATGCTATGTGAAAAATAATTATTTTAAAAATTAGTGTGCAGTGTTAGGTTTTGTCTTGATGGCTTCAGACTCCTTAAAAGAATGTTCTGTTTGTTGTAAAACTGTGGCTAGGATTCATTGACTTGTTTTGTAGTCAGTGCAGGAGAGGAGTGGATGGTTTTAGAAATTTGTCCCAAAATTGATGACATATTTTAATAAGTGGATCAAATGTTATAACTGTTTGTTCTTGCTTAGGGAATCATTTAGGGCTCCAGACTTAGGCAGAACATATATTCTTTGTGTTCTGCTGTAAGGATTGCCTGCTTTTCCCTGGAATTCTATGCTGCTCGTGGCCTCTTTCCCTTGATAGCATGACACGTGACTGATGATTTCAGAGAACCTTCTGGATTTTCTTCTTCTTCTGGTATTTAAGTACATGAAAGAGCATCACACTTTCCTTTGTAGAGTTCCCTGTTTTAAGAACTCAGTAAGGAGTTCTTGTTCACATTCTTGAAAATGCTTTTCTCAAGAATCCATGTTTCCTCCTTCAACAGAAATCAGAAAATCATTGCTTTAAGTCTAGATTTTGGTTTCATTCATTCCTATAACTTTCTCTCGTTTCTGCTTAAGAAACAGTGCCACATGAATGAAGCCTGGCTAGCTCAAACACTCCTGCAGCCAGAAAACTGCATTGCAGTGTTTCACTCCTAAGCCAGCTGGAATTCTAATAGACTGGCTTGCTGGTTGCCCTCTTAGTTTCTTTTTTCCTTTTCTTTTCGCTTTTTTCTTTCTGCTTTAGTATTCAACTTTCTGGCCTCCCTTAACTTGCTAGTTGTTATGTGCTGGCCTATAATGCTACACAGAATGGTAAAAGAATTGTTGGTAAACGTTTCCTAGATCTTGCTTGATGAGTCCGCTTATCTCATAGTCTGTGCATGTTATAAGCATCACCATTATTTGCTCAGCAGAGTGAAATAGAAAAGCATTAGCAAGAGGCCTGTACGGAGCTTCTGCTACTTGTGTGGCATTGTCTGAGAGAAGCTGGTGGTTTGAGAACCCATAACCTGTGAGCACTTGATTGGATTTGGAGCACACAGTGAACCAAGGATAGACTATGTGTGTGGAAGTTTGATTTCAGCCATAGGCTTAATTGGGTGGAGTTTAGCCACCAGATCTATTCATATGGGTATCATATAACTTTTAGAACTTGAATACTTCCTACATTAACTCCAGGTTTCATCCCATTCCAACCTTTTGATGCTCTTAAGAACCAAAAAAAAAAAAAAAAAAAAAACAACAACAACCCAACTCACTGAAAAACCATTACTTTGAATTTGGGAAAAGAACCTGCTACTTTACTTGCCTTTTCTTATAAAGGTTAACTACAAGTTTGGTGTAAGAACTTTTAGATGGAGATGGGTAAGAAACATCACATAAATACAGCTACATTCCAGTTCTTTGAATATACACAAACTGTTTGCTCATTGGTTGAATACTAAGGCAAATGAAACTGGTCATTGAAATTCTTCCATCTTTTGGACGTTTGGCACCTCCTTGTACAAAGGTGCACATTTGCGACTGGCTCGTAAAAGCTTTCAAGTATTTGGATTTTTATTTGGAAATCTGTCAATCCTTTTTGAAGTCTCTTAACTTGGTGGGGGCTAGATTAGACTATAATAATAATAGAGCATGCTCTGCAAATAATTGCAAATACCCAGATTATTTCTCTTTTTTTTATAGATTGCCAACAATTTTTGTAAATTGCACCTTGGCAATGATTATTTTAGGTTGTCTAACTTGTCAAGGAATACAATTTCTTTTACAAGGAAACAACAATGTTTTCTCTTAGAGGAGTATGAAACATTTTCCACAACCGTGAATCTGTTATTGGCTTCATTCAGCCAGCTGCCCGTGGAATCCAATTTCTAGAAGGCAGAAGGAGTGCCATTCACTTTTGCTGTCCTTTCACCTATTTCTTCAAGTTTGGAGTCCTTTAGCCTCTAAGCATCCTTAGGGTCTTCCTCTGCCAGGTTGAATGTGTGAGTTGCAGGAAGTGAGTTGGTTTGTTCCATTTCCTGCTCTCAAATAGTAATTTCTCATAGTTTTCTTTTTCCCTTTGGTGATCTACTTTCAGAATCGGAGTCTCTAAATTAGTTTTATTGAAGGAGGAGAATGTACTTAGACGCTTAGAAATTGAAAGGGGATGTATAAGTAAGTTAGCAATCTACTTGAGTGAAAGAAGTAATAGGTGAATGCTGCTGGAGTGATACAATTTATTGATCTTAATGGATATTAAGCATAAGCAATTCCATCTCTTGAAGGTGTATTTTACAGAAGTAAATACCTTCCAATACAATGTTCTTTGTTTGGATCATGTTGAAAAACTAGAAATTTCATTGAAATGTAATTGTGTGGCGTTTTTGAAAGACAAATCTGGAGTATGTTGTTTTGAAAAGCTTTTGACATTGATTCTAAATTTCTGCACAGACCTTTGCAGTCTTTTCACAGATGTAAGCGTTTATAGGAAGACTGTGAATTTTTTTTTTTTAATGTATTCTCTGAAACTTAAGTCCACGCTGCAAACTTTTGGAGTAGGAATAGGCATTAAAATGTGGTAGATTCTCACACAGGTAGGTGGTTTGTGTACCACAGTGGATGTGGTGTTTCCTGTTTCTTGAGGGAGGTGTTTTTTGTTCCTCTGGGGAAATAAACTTCTCCATTTATTTTTCTTAAGTATTTGTAAATTTGGTTACTTTTTTTTTAAGTAATCTCTGCCACTGTTGATTTGTAGAACCTGAGCAGTAATTTCAGTTACTCTTATACATTAAAAACTTAGTTTGATTCAACAGAAACTCAACAAATGCCTACTGTGTGCTGGATGTTTGTAAAACTGCTGTTTTGTGAACTTAAGCACTGGGCATAGATTTACAGCCTTTTGCAGACACCCATGAGAACGTGTTTTGGCTTATGTCACGTTTTCTGGTCCTTTCTATGTGTTTCGTTGAGAAAATATTTTTAAAAAACATTTTGGGTTAGGGAAGCAATCCACTTGTCCAACTTGTAGAAGTCCGACATCATAAAAGACAACATTTTCAGATCAGGAAATGTAATCAGTCCCCTAATAAAAAGTTCGCATCTAGGGCGCAGAGGCAAAGCCTTTCAGTGGGTAGAGGAGGAGGGCTAGGGGCCTGGAGACCGCCCACCCCCGAAGCAGAGAATGCTTTAAACACACGTTGCCATTAATATTTAAGGCATAAAGCATCTTGAACCCTCGCCTCTCTTTCCCTCCTTCCTCCCAGCGTTGCTGTTTGAGTTGCTCCCAAATGCTCACAAGGCCGTGCCAGACGGAAATTCGCAGAGGCCGCCGCCGCCGTCCCACGGAGGCCACTCCGGGGAGGGATGCCGGCGGAACAAGTCGCGCTCAGTGCTCAGGGGCGCCCCAGGCCCTGGTCCCGCGGTGCCCCGGGCGGCCCCATCCCCGTCTCCCCCGCCCCCCGCACATGTGCCGCCCCTCCCCCAGTCTCTGGAGTCGCTTCGAGGCCATCTAGTCATACGCTGTCCATCAGATGTGTTTACTTTTTTCCTGACAGCAGACACATCTGGAGCACATATTCAGGTTATTCCAGTGCCACTAGACACATTCCACAAGATCATTTCAGCGGTTGTTATGGCGATCTTCCTCCCTCCAGTGATTTTCAAGTTGCATGACAGAAATAGCTGGAGCTAACCAGGGGGACAAAAGTCAACGGGATCAGGAAGGGCTTCTTTCACAGAATGAACTAATTAGTGACCCTGCTTTCTTCACAGGGCAATGAGCATATGGTTTAATAAAGTGAGTCTGTGACACTTTTTTTTCCCTCTCTGTAGGCAAAGCTGTCACTGGCTGAAAACTTTCCTGTTTTTACTGGTGGGACCGTAGTCTGCTGTCTTTCAACAGAGTTTACTTCACAAGTAGAAAATGTTTGCTCCTGAGAGTTACACTTCAGAACTTTTTCTTGGCTTCATACTACATAACTATAGTGGGTCCCTCAACTTAAAGAGACAGTGTGCTTTTTAGCTGCCTTCCTTTTGAAGGATTTATGCTTAATCCAGACTCAACATTTTAAGTTAGGGTTTTTTTTTTTTTTTGAGTATTTTAAATTGGTAATTGGGGGTTCAGATGAATATAACTTGTTGAGATTTACCTATCAAACATAGTCAGTTATTTCTCACTGGATTAGTTACAGACTTTTTTTCTACCTGTGATTTTATTGGGCACAACTATAGGATTTTTTAGTATTAAAAGGTTTAATTGAACAAACTCCATTGTGATCTCATTCAAGTAACAGGCAGAGGTCTGGTTATGATTCCATTTTTTTCCTGGGGCTTAACTTTTTTACATTTGTGTAGGTTTTCTGATCACTTTATGGTGTGAACATAACCTTGAAGACATGGGAATTTAGATCTGAGATCATTTTGTATTATTAAGGGGAAATTCTCCTTGTAGTTTGTAGTAGGTGTATCAGGTAATGCTATAAAGCACTGCCATCTTCGATTACTATATGAGAAATTCAACAGGTCTTAATAAATGTTTTTCTGGATGGATGGACATAGAGTATGGATTCAAAGTAAACATCTGTTGTCATTAATCTTAGTTCTGAATGACAGGTGCCCATTTTCTTTCCTTTTTGTTTTGGTTTGGTAGTTCTATACTCTTGGTCTTAAAAAGTATGTCCACTTGTATGTATTTTACACTTTTCTTCACATGTACTGCCAAATCCTCTTTGGCACACATGTACACGTAGTAATCTCCCAACCTCATTTTCTTGTTCCCCCACCAAAACCCATGTATTTGCCTTACTTGCACACACCACATGTTTAAGTTTAGTCCCAAGACATTACAGTCACCATGAAAAACAGTTTGTATTTTTCCCATTTGATAGAATTACTCATATGTTGACTGTTCTCTTGACTCTGGGAATATGACAGTGGGTGACAAGTAGGAAAATCAGAGCTGGACTCGTTCAAGCACATTGTCCTAATTCTTTTCCCATTGGTGTTGGTGTAATGCCCCCCACCCCCACTCTCTCACCCCCAGTCAAATTCCTTTTCCATGGGTCCTGCTGAGGCCAGTCACTAGGCTGCTTTGGAGTACCTGCTTTCAACAATGCCAGGAGGAACCTGGAGAGGTCGCATAATCAGATGTGAATTTAATTCAGGGAGACCTGCTTGTCGCTTCTCCTTGTGTTCCTGCTAGTTACACATTATTAACTATGGTGCCTTTCAGAGCCTCAATTACTTGGGCGAGTGTGTATCTCTTAGGGAGAGAGCTCAGGTTGACAGCCAGGGTGGTTATAAAATGATGCTTCCCTCTCCAGATGTAACTTTGCAGTAATTAAACCTAATGCAGTTGTAGTCAGTGTTGTGGTAGGCATTGCCAAGTCTGCTTCATAATATCACTTTTATCAACTTATTGCTAGTTATCTGGGAACTAGAGTAATCCTGAAAAAGTCACATATATTTAACCCTTGGTTTTTCTGCATCAGGTAAAATGGATAACTTATTCCTTTATCAAAATCTGTCATCCGTATAAGATACATTTGAAACTTTTCCCCCTTAATTTACTTTTCTATCCATCCATTTATCCTTTCTTTAGACTGCACATCTACCTTTGGACTGCACATTCCATAGTTTGTTGCTTTAATTTTTGGCAAGTTCATCCCGCACAGAGCTATTAACTACTTGGGTGACTTGGTTTCCTTTTCTTAGTGGATGATCAAAGTCTATGGTGAAAACACACTTGCCCACCATAAAATACTACTTACTTATATTACTGTGAAATTTCTTCCAAAAAAAAAAAAATGAGTAGGTCCAAACTATATCGCAGAAGATGCTCAAGTGAGTATATTACTCACTTATATTACTGTGGAATTTCTTCAAAAAAAAAAAAAAGTGAGTAGGTCCAAACTATATCACAGAAGATGCTCAAGCTTCAGTTGTCCAGGGTGCTCTTTTATGATGCCAAAGAAGATGGCAACCAGGTTAATTCATTCAATCTGCCAGGGTCCCAGGCCAGTTTGTGTGATAGCTAAACAAATAGTGAACTGAATATGGTAGTGATAGTCTCGACTCATAGGGTTTTCTCAGTCGTGAAATGTTTGTGTTAAAGATGACTTTTTTGTTGTTTTTGTTACGGTCTGACAGCTGAAGATGCTTTTAAAATGTTTCTCTTTCTAAAAGGCAAGTCCTATCAATCACGGCAGCAGCAAGTCTCTGGGTTATGGGGGAAGACTGAGGGGTGGAGGAGTAAGGCAGGGAGAAGGGGGGAGCTGCTCCTCGGTCCAGTTTACATTTGTCACCAGTGACTAGCTTTTAAAAAATGTATTAGCTGTGCATGGTGGTAAGTAAGATCCAGCTGCGGGGGATTACGGCTTTGAGTGGGTCGGGGAGCTTGGAATGCATTCAGTTCCATCAGGGATTTGTGTCCCTCGTCATCAGCCTTAACATTGCTAAAGCAGTCAAGATTAAGAACAGACCAGTGTCACCTGCCCTGAACTCTGAAAAACCTTGGAGCCATGAAACAAAGTGGGGGCGGAGGCTCAGAACGTGTCCCTTCTCTCTGTCCCTGAGTGTTTTCCCAGTGACATATATGAAATCAGTGGGAACAACATAAGCTCAGGTGAAAGGCTATCTAGGATTGCATTATCCCCACAATGGCCTACCATGGTCCTCATCCTAATTTAGGATAAAAAACACTTTCCACAAATAACTTTCCGTTAATGAACGTTTCTTTTTTTTTTTCCAAATCAAGATGAACCGTCAGTAGTTAGAAGGGAATGTATAAGTCTGAGAGATTGAGTCTCACTTCATAGGAGAAAAAGATTTTTTTTTTTTTTTGGCCTGGTGTGGCTTTAGTGACCCTCCCCCTCTGCCCCAGCAAGAAAGTTGATAGAACACCACAAAGGTTTGCTTTTTTTCAGGGATTTTGAAATTCAGCATACATGCCAGCAAGCAGTTTAGAGGCAGGAAGTCTTTTCTAGTAGTGCAGTCATGAACTGGTAAACTAGAAGCATCTGTAAAAATTTAGAGGGAATATCAGCTTTCTCAAAGCTCCAGCCCAAGTGTAATGAGGTGCAAATGATAGCACTGCATGGCCCTTCCCCGCCCCAGTTGTGGAATGAGACACTGAGTCAGAAATTAGGAGGAAGACAAGGATTGCAGAACTCCGCTTCACTGAAACAGATTTCATTTTTCAGATGAAATGGCTTTCGGATGACTAAGGAAGGACAGCCTCAACATTTAGGGTTGATGAGTAGTAAACAGATGATTTTCTGCTCAGCGTCTGCAGATGCCATTTCTGAAAAGTGGTGGCTTTTGGGGGTGTGGGTGCACACATACCTACTCATTTGACTAAGTTCACCAGAGTCTTTAGTTTAAAATAAACTTCAGCTGATTTGTATCTTTGGCAGGCACCTCTCTCTTTACAGAAAGAAAGAAAGAAAGAAAACGGGATAAGAAAAAAAAAAGACGTGATTTGTTTGAAGGAACACATCTGGGGTGTGTGATCTGCTGTATCTTAACACCAGATGGCAGGTTTAGGCTGACAACTAAACCCACTTTAGCCTGGTCAGACGGTATCTCACTGTATCATTTTTTCCCCCCTGTCCACGCACAGGAAGCAGAACACTTTTTACACTCACAGCCAGCAGTCCTTCTTGTATCTGTGCCTCTGGGCTGTTTCATTGCCTCTCTGCTGTTTATAGACAAGGCTGGCTTCCCTTGGCAACCCCTGAAACAGGTTCCCTGTGTGGCTCATACCTTTTCAAAGGTATGTTTTGTCGAGGCAGAGGTGTGGTGCCTTAAGGTGACTGCTGCTTGTCATGACAGGCATGGCGTTAGCTGGGTCGAGCAGTGGCTAGAAGTGACGGTGGCTTGCAGTGCCTGGGGGCCTCTCATTCAGCACTCCTGCTGCAGAGGCTGTGGGAGCACCTCTAGACACCCTCACTTGTGGTGGAGATAATAGTGGAGGCAATTGAGGACCCCCACCTTTATCTTGTAGTAGTTTTTACTTGAAAGAATGTCACCCACATGGCTCAAAGAACACAGGCAAGCTGTGTCGGAGCCACAGGAGTTTCTGAATTTCTATAAGTTTTGAGTCTTAAATTCTGCCATTAGAGATACAGTTTCTTTGTGTACTGTCATGTTATACAATGATCAAATGTTAAAAACAAAAAAACGCCCGAAACCTCTCATTTATACACTTCCAGAAAGGGGGATGATAAATAATTTCCCTCACTGTCGTTTGCTACAAAACGTCCTCAAGGATAGCCAATCAGTGCCTGTCTATATTACTGATTCCCAGAGAACTTTGTCAGAAGTTTCTGGCTATCTTCGTAGATCATCCAGGAATTATTCTTAAGATGCTCAATAATGATTAATGGACTTAGTGTAATCTACACAGAGGACTACAGAATGGATTCATTCAATCCATTCTGCAAACTAAGATTAATTAGAATCCTCTGTAGACATAAGGTCACAATTCTAATATAATTTGGTAGAAGGTATTGGGGATTTGAATGAAATTTTTGACACTCTTCCATAGAGAGGGGAAAAACGCCCTTTAGGGCAAGTGAGTGAAAGTTTTGGAGGGCAGAATTTTAAGTTATTGCCTGAGCTTTCTTTCCCTGTATAGTCATCTTTTTGGTTAGTAGAAGATTGCTCAGGTTATAGTCTCCCTCTTCAAAAAATGAAGAGTTTCTCTATACCAAATGGTGTGGTACTTACTGAAATCGAGTCAGTCAGATTGTTCTGCTGTGGACTTCGTTTTCCTTGAGATCAGTGTTTCACTTGTGGGACTTCCCTGGAGGTCCAGAGGATAAGACTTTGCTTTCCAATGCAGAGGGTATGGGTTTGATCGCTGGTCTGGGAACGGAGATCCATCCTATAAGCCTTGGGGCCCAAAAAACAAAACATAAAACAGAAGCAATATGGTAACAGATTCAGATAAAGACTTGAAAAATGGTCCACATCAAAAAATCCTAAAAGAATTTCACTTGTAGTTTTTATATGCATTCATAGAACTTTTTGGTAGACAATGTATTTTGACATACAGACTTTACAACTCGCTATTTTAGGAAAAGAATTTGTTGGTTAGGGAAATCACCGACTAGAATTTAGTAAGAGTGATAAGTAAGAGTTTGCTTCTTAGTGAACTCTTTGGTATGGTTCTTATAAATAAAATGACAAAAACAACTTAGCTGATTCTGTTTAGGAAATTTAGCTCAATTTTATACTATGAAGAAGTATAAATAAGAAGTATAAATAATTTGATAACTTAGAGGAGAGGGCTAATATGGTTTTATTCACTATGTGGAGGAGAACTTCCCTTGACAAGGCACAAGTTATAAGTTTGTGAAACTACCTGACCAGTTATAGTCATTTGAAAAGCAGCATGTCTTAAGTTAAATTCATGTGTTGTTTTTTTTTTTTTTTCTGTTCAGAAGGCTTCTGTAACTTTTTTGGCTTGAAATATATGTATTTAAATTTCCTGAGTAGTTTTGATGTTAGAATGTTTGATTGGCTTTTAATGTTCTGCAGAATTGAATATGTTAATTTCTGAGCTAGATTAGTCAGTTTCAGCTAGAATGTTTCCAGTTACCCAAACTGTGTTAATCTTTTCTTACCTACCTGTCACACGTAATAATTAAAAAACAGTTCTTTTGATATGAATTTGCTTCATCTTCTCTGACACAGCTGGGTAAATGACAACAACTTTGGTGTTTTTAAAATGTTCCTTGATTCAAGAGCACTGCCTTCAGATAAGCTTCAGGCAGTTTCCCAGTTAAGTTCTTAATGGATTACCATCCCTCTCCATATCTCTCTTCAAAATTTTTTTCCCTAAAAGCTCTGTGGTAGGAAACTACCTAGGTCTCTGTGTATTGCTGTGTGAGCACTACTTTAAATACACCTGGGAATTAAAAAAAAAGCATGAGCTTTTGCATTTAGGCTCACTTGGTTTTGGATAACTGGTTCACGACCATGAGCAAGTTATTTCACTTTTACATTGTAGTTTCTTCTTTTCAAAAATGATAGTTAGACCTACTTTGTTTTTTGTGAGGATAAAATGAGATATTGTTAGAGTATAAAATCTTGTATGGAGCCTGAAAAAAGAAAGTAAAGATGTTAGCGCTCTCAGCTGCCTTATCTACAATATGCATGTGTGCTCACTCGTGTCTTACTCTTTGCAGTCCCACTGTAGCCCGCCATGCTCCTCTGTCCATGGAATTCTCCAGGCAAGAATGCTGGAATGGTTAGCCAGTGCCTTCTCCAGGGCATGTTCCAGACACAGGGATAGAACCTGAATCTCCCACATTGCAGGCAGATTCTTTACTACTGAGCCACCCTGGAAGCCCTGTATGGAGCCTAACTTACAGTAAAGGGAGGCACAGTACTTGATAATTACTAGTATTATTATTTAAATAGGAAGTTGGCTTGAATGTTAAATGCACTCTGAATATTTGCAGAATGGTATAATGCTGAATATTTTATAAAAGTTGCTGTTTGCACATTGTATTCGTAATACCTCATTTAGCTTGTATCTCAGGAATAAAACCTCCCCATGCATTTTTCTTAGTTTACTTTAGTTACCACAGCACTGTTCTGAGACCTAGGAAGGAAAACATGGTGATTTAAGTCAAAAATACATGTCTGGGAACTTAACTACATTTTAATACTCTTTTTTTTTCTTTTAAAAGTTTTTTGGGGAAAAACAACACTTCATGTCACCACTACTACGTTTATGCGTTTACACATACCCGAGGAATCTATCAGTATAGTTTAAATATCTCAGAGGCCTGCTTTTTGGCATAAAAGATTCATAAATCAAAGTTGGGAAGTCTTACTGTTTTTAGGCTTATTATAATAAATACTTTTATTTGAAAGAGTTGTGTTACTTGCTTATTTGATCAAACACCCAGTTCATTTATCAGCATGCTGTTGGAAAGTTGTGGAGTTTTCTTAAAATGTAGGGCATGTATATATGTGAATATTTTTCATACATTCTTCTACTTCCATCCTTCCTTGGAAGGATATAAATGACTAGTGAGTGAAGGAGTAATACAGTTAATAGTTTTAGTGGTATATATTGATTGATTTGCAATTATGAGACCATGTGTGTATCAAATATATGTACAAACATATAAAAACATTCTACAGATAATTTTAGTTGTTGGTTTCCGTTTGTGTATCTCTAGAGTTTCTTCAAACTGTGCCTTATTTAATGTAGTGGTAGTGCTTTGCATATTGTATTATATTTACATTAATTTAAATTATAATTCCCTTTTAGAGTACAGAGGTAGAGATAAAGGAGGTTTTGACTGGGTCTCAGTTTTATTGTGTAATTTGTTGCAGAGTTGGCAATGAACCCTTCCTTGTCTTGGTATTTGGAGGTTTTCTTTGTTATAGTACTCTGTCCCAAACTCTGTCACTCCTACTGTTTTAGCGCAATCCTCTATAAGCCCTTGCTGTTTACATGTTCTTGTAGCAGTAGCTAAAACAGCTTTGTATTCATACACCATCTGCAGAAAAGAGAGGTAACTGTCGTTCAAGAAGCCCATAGCTTTTGAATTATTACCCTAATCAGAAATTTTAAAAAAGTTTTTCTCTCTGCTGGATTGCATGTATGCAATATTAAGTTATTAAGGCAAAAAAATACCTGTAGCCACTGCTCCCCGAACCCCCCAACCCCAGCAGGATCTAGAGTATAAAAGTAAGCTTGAAATTTCTGAGGCCTACAGACCCAGTTGCTGTATTGTCTTTTCTACTGAAATCCTTTCTGTTCTCATTGCTCTAGTCTAGGGGTTTTCCACTGCCATTTGGTGTTTGGGGCTTCCCTGGTGACTCAGATGGTAAAAAGAAATCTACCTGCAGTGTGGGAGACCTGGGTTCGATTCCTGGGTTGGGAAGAGCCCCTGGAGGAGGGCAAGGCAACCCATTCCAGTATTCTTGTCTGGAGAATCCCCATGGACAGAGGAGCCTGGCGGGCTACGCCAAAGAGTCGGACACGACTGAGCGAATAAACACAGCACATTTGGTGTTTGAGTTCATCAGCTGAGTGCCACCCCAGAAACACTGCAGTGCTTAGTGTTTTCATCCCGTTCCCTTGATATATATGGGCCGTTTTAGTGTCATTTGAGTAGTTGCTTTGTCAACTTCGAAAAATACCAGTATAATCTGTATTTGTGAGAAGTAGTTCTCTTTCAGGTCCTCATTCTTATTGACCACCCCATGCCTAATATGCAGACAGCCATCCCGGTGGGACAAAATATGACATGCTCTGAAAGTCCTTTCCCACTTGGGAATTGCCATTTATTTGATGGATTTTAATGAAAGTAGAGTCATTGTTAAAAAGCTGGGATATGAAGCCAGATAAACCTATCATTTGCATCTGGGTTCTTTGACTTCATAGAAGTATGACTTTGGGCAAAACTCTTAACTTTCTGGGCCTTATTATGCAATTTTAGGGATTAAAAAACACATATCTCAAGGAGTTGTTGAAATTAAATGAGATAATACTTGCAGAGTGCCTGATATGATACCCACTGGTATACAACCTATAGATAGCCATAATACTATGTGTAATCCTTGAGTTTCTATGGATATTGGCTTGGACTTCATATCTCTTATCAGTGATTTTGTTTATACTTGCTGACATTTCTGGACTCTTTTCTAGTTGGATATAATTTCTACTGCTATGGAAGAGTTTATTAAAAACCATGACACATATTTCCAAGTAGTATTTTTATTTTCACTTTTAAATAGAAAGACTTGTACTGTATACAGTATCATACTGTTGTACTGACTGAAATCTAACAATTATCATCTCTGCTTATTTGCTTTTTTTCTTGAGAATTTGTTGTAGCTTACAGAATTTTAAAAATGCAGACACAGAGGGTTGAGTTAATGTCACTTCTTAATTCTTGACACACTTTTCTCATTGATCCATAGAATGACCTTCTTTTTGTTCATTTGTTTTGATTAAAATATTTGAATTTAGTTTTCTGTTGGGAATAAGCAATTAAGGAACTTTTTCTTAAAAAGTGGGTCTTCGATGCTGTGTGAGGGCTTTCACTAGTTGCCGTCAGTGGGAGCTACTCTAGTTGTGGTGTGCAGGCTTCTCTTTGCAGGGGCTTTCCTTGTGGGGCATGGACTGTAGGGTGCGCGGACTTCAGTAGTGTCAGCCCACAGGCTCTAGAGTGCAGGCTCGGTAGTTGTGGCACATGGGCTTAGTTGCCCTGCAACAGGTGGAGTCTTCCCGGACCAGGGACCAAACCTGTGTTCCCTTCATTGGCAGGTAGATTCTTTATCACTGGACACGAGGGTAGCCCGGAGCTTTGTTTTTCTAATGCCAAGGCTCTGAGGTCAAGTGAAGCCAGAATATATCATCATGATATGTTGTTGTTCACTCGCTCAGTTGTGTCCAGCTCTTTGCAACCCCATGGACTGTAGCATGCCAGGCTTCCCTGTCCTTCACTGTCTCCTGGAGTCAGCTCAAATTCATGTCCATTGAGTCGATGATGCCATCCAACCATCTCATCCTCTGTTGCCCCCTGTTCTTCCTGCCCTCAAGTTTTCCTAGCATTGGGGTATTTTCCAGTGAGACAGCTCTTTGCATCAGGTGGCCAAAGGGTTGGAGCTTCAGCTTCAGCACCAGCAACATGACCTATCACCATGACAGGATGTTAGACGTAGGAGCCACATGCAGGATCCTTTAGTCAGGTACTTCTTAACCTTTTTGTTTTGTGTGTGTGTGTCTCATCCTTTTAAATTAATTAGAAAATTTGAAACTTCCCTCTTTTAAAAATCACATATCTAGCCAGAACTTCTCAGACAATTGAGGAATTGAGGCCCAGAGAGGTGGGGTCACAGTAGTACTCACCATAAAGATGGCAATCACTTTTGGACCATTTGTGAGGAATCATGATCTCCATGGTACCCAAGCTCACACAGCTCATTGTGAACTCCTGTTAGAGTGTTCTCTTCATTCTCATATTGACTCTCCCGAGCCCTTCTTCCTTCCTTAATTTTTTTCATTTTTATAATTGCATACTTACCCATTTCTTCTGGTTATTTCACATTGCATTAAGTTTGGTTCCTTTTCAGGACCTAGTCTCTCCTAGTCTTGCCTTTTTGGGTGACAAATAAGTTGGCATCAGATGAATAACCCAAATAATAAATATGAATCATGCATGCAGCAAAACAGTAAGGCAAGTTGACCTGTCATCATGCTCTTAAAAATGGACATTATTCAGAACTGGTTTATCTTTTGAGGAATTTTTGCTTTCAATTCTGACACTAAAAAAGAAGTAAATCAGATTCCATAAAGGTAGAAATTAAAGCAAATATATTGCCAATGGCCAACTCAGAGCCTGGCACACAGGGAGTACTTGGTGAATGCCTGTCAAATGAATATAAGCCTCCACAGGAGCAAGAGCTATAAATCCTGGGGCTGCTCCTGTTGGGGAGCCAGCTCTCAGATTTGTGTAAGGCACCATGATCTGTGCTCAGGAAGGGAGGGCAATGAATGAGTATCTGTGAAACGCTTTTCAGTGTGCCAGGTGTTTCCATCACACTGCTAAATTTATCTCCACAACAGCTTTCTGGGTTTGTGCCTCTTCATTCTTCTCATTTTTTGGATGAAAAAGTGGGAGCTCAAAATGTTTAAATGAGTTGCTTGAAATGTTTGAATTTGAATTGGGATCTTTCTGACTCCAAAGCCTTGCACTTTCCAGACGTCATTAGCACAGCAAGAAGAGTTACTGCCTGTACTGTCTTTATCATCTTTATCGTTGTTGTCGTTGCCTCTATAATAGTTTTTTTGTTATTTAAAGTAGTTATTTATTTGGGTGTGTTGGGTCTTAGTTGCGGCATGTGGGAGCTTCCTTTCTGGCACAGGGGATCTTTCAGTTGTGGCATGTGGGATCTAATTTCCTGACCAAGGATTGAACCTGGCCCCCCTGCATTGGGAGCACAGTCTTAGCCACTGAACCACCAGGGAAGTCCTGAGTTTATTGAAGTTGTCCTCATATAGCAGCCACCTGCTCCCAAAGAGTGTCAGCCACCAATGGCTCAAGTGGCCAGAGTCTCTAGGGCCTCCTGTTCCTCGCACACCAGCCTGCTTGGTGTGCACACAAATGATTACCTGAGGAGGTGGTACCCCGAGTTCTCTTCCAGCTACCCACCTGAAAAAGACTTTCTAGTTGGGATCTGCTGCTCTCCCTATGTGGTTTCTATGTCTTAGATGGAAAAGTGGATTAGAATGCAGAAGACTTCCCTACATGGAAAGGTGGCTGCTTCCCCACCCTCTCCATTTCCCTTGTCGGTTGCTAGAAAGGTCGGCAGTGACACGAGATCACTTCCAGAGTTTGGGGAGTCCTGGATGGTTGGCAGATGAGATCATTTGATTCTAGTGAAACTTCCCAGCTGCCCTGAATTCAGTCTTCCAGAGAACCATCCTTTTATCACTAGATTGAATTGTAGGATAAGAAAAGTGCTTTGAGCATCTTTAGACCACACATGTAACAAACACTACAGCATACTGCAGCCTGAGAATTTGGCGTGGGGCTTCTTAGGAACAAAAACAGTACACGCACAGTACCTGTGTGTGTGTGTGTGTATCTGTTTGGTCTTGAGATTCATTGCTTGATGAAAGTGCCATTAATTTCCCAATTTTTATTAGCTTATGCATACAGTGGTCATTCTTAATTGCTTAATACTTTTGGGCATTTATTTGACCTCTAACTTTTCTCTTGACATTTCTATCTGCTCTCATCACTGTACTTTGAAAATCTTCTTTTTGGAAAGTAGTAGAGAAACATGAAGGTGTGTCTAGAACAAAATCTTGAATCAGAGAAGGCTGCCCAGGTTGGCATTTAATGGTGGTAGGTCTGGCACTGTGAAAGTCACTCAGTTGTGTCTGACTGCGACCCGTAGACTATTCCAAGTCCTTGGAATTCTCCAGGCCAGAATACTGGAGTGGGTAGCCTTTCCCTTCTATAGGGGATTTTCCCAACCCGGGGATCAAACCCAGGTCTCCTGCATTGCAGGGAGATTCTTGACCAGCTGAGCCACCCAGATTTGTTCATATTTTCTACTGCATATTTCTGTACACACCTGAACCTCTGCATTGAGGTGCTTAATCCTGTGGCGGTGGTGTGAAGAATGCCTAGATTTCCCGAACAAATTAGGTAAGGGGGTTAATCAGAATCAACACTGGGTAAAAGGAGGTCTTAGTGGAAGTGCCTAAGTATTGTTCAAACACAGGGGATAAATGTGTTCTGCTTTACTTGGCCAGAACAATGTCTCAAGCTGGTGATTAGGCTCTACTCCAGGTTTAACCTCAGGCAAAATTTATGCAGCTCTACTACTGTGTGTCAGGTAATTAAAGGGGAAATATTTGCTTAAAGTAGAGTGTTTTTTAATTAAACATGAAAAAAAATGCAAAGGGAAGTTGGCAGTAGGGAAATTGTTCTTAACTTTTCCTCTAAAAACACTGAGAACTTCAAGAAAAAGGCCGATGTCGGATGTTTTAGCCATGGCTGTTTGATAAGTCTGTGCAGAGCCTTATTCAGCTGTGCTGGAATTCTGAAATTCTTCTGTCTTTGCATTGAAGAACTTGGAGGTGTTAGGGTTGAAACATAATGTCTTAGTTGAAACATAATGCCCCTTGCCATTTTCTGCTAACCACTAATGATTTCACTTGATAGAGAAGGAGTTCTTTAATTTAAAATAAGAGCCATTTATAAGCCTAGTAGATAATTGTGCAGAGCTTGATTTGGGAAGCACAGCTATAGCAGGAAGTTTGTAGGCTGAAAAGAAGAGGGGAGGGATTAAAAACTTCTACTTACTGTGATTAACTAGCATGCTGGTTGGATTATGTTACATCCAAAGTTTCTGTTAATGGGTCCACCACTCTGCTCATCACTAAGGGTTGAAACTCCATCAGCTTTGATTTAACTCTAGACCCCAGGCCTTAAGGATTCTGCATCCACAAAGCCTCATCCTTACTATCTGTTTTAAAATGGACTGTGACCCTGGCAGTTTCCTGCCTAGGTCATTTTAACAACATCCTCACCCACTTTTCCTATCTGACTTTCCTTGTTGCTGTCCATCTTGCCCAGAATCGTTTTACCTGAGGCTCAGTTTTGATCATGGTACTCAGTTTCTTCAGACTTTGCATAAAATTTGAGTTTTTCCCTGCCACAGCCCTTGGACAACTTTAGCACCACATCTGACAGTTGTTTTTCCTACATGTACTCTGCATTCCTAAGGATTTCCCTGTTGGTTCAGACGGTAAAAAATCTGTCTGCAATGCAGGAGACCCTGCTTCAATCTCTGGGTCGGGAAGAGCCCCTGAAGAAGGGCATGGCAATCCACTCCAGTATTCTTGCCTGGAGAATCCCATGGACAGAAGAGCCTGGCAGGCTACAGTCCATGGGGTCTCAGGGAGTCAGAAATGACTGAATGACTAACACTTTCACTTTGTACTCCAGCCATTTTTGAACTGTTTTAGCCATTCCTTCAATACCCTTCTGTGGGTCACTTATCCCACTGCCTTACCTGTGCCCTTGGCTCTAGGCTCCTAACTAATTCCTTTTTATTTTATTTTTTAAAATTGAAGTTTCATTGCTTTACAATGTTGTTTTAGATTCAGGTGTCTAGCAAAGTGATTCAGATGTAAATATATATCTATTCTTTTTCAGATTCTTTTCCATTATAAGTTATTACAAAATTTTCAGTGTAGTTCCCTGTACTGTATGGCAAGTGCTTGTTGGTTATCTGTTTTATTTCTAATAGTGTATACATGTTAATTCCAAACTCCTAATTTATCCCTGCTGCCCTTTAGTAGTCATGTTTGTTTTCTGTGTCTGTTGGTCTATTTCTATTTTGTATATAAGTTCATTTGTATCATTTAAAAATTAATTTAAAAAATTATTATTTAATTAATTTGTTTGGCCACACTCTACAGCATGTAAGATCTTAGGTCCCCAACCAGGCATTGAATTAGCTCTTCCTGTAGTAGAAGTACATAGTTTTAATTGCTGGACCATTAGGGAATGGTTCCAAATAGGAAAAGGAGTACGTCAAGACTGTGTATTGTCACCCTGCTTATTTAACTTACATGCAGAGTACATCATGAGAAACGCTGGACTGGAAGAAACACAAGCTGGAATCAAGATTGCCGGGAGAAATATCAATAACCTCAGATATGCAGATGACACCACCCTTATGGCAGAAAGTGAAGAGGAGCTAAAAAGCCTCTTGATGAAAGTAAAAGAGGAGAGTGAAAAAGTTGGCTTAAACCTCAACATTGAGAAAATGAAGATCATGGCATCCGGTCCCATCACTTCCTGGGAAATAGATGGGGAAACAGTGGAAACAGTGTCAGACTTTATTTTTTTGGGCTCCAAAATCACTGCAGATGATGACTGCAGCCATGAAATTAAAAGACGCTTACTCCTTGGAAGAAAAGTTATGACCAACCTAGATAGTATATTGAAAAGCAGAGACATTACTTTGCCGACTAAGGTCCGTCTAGTCAAGGCTATGGTTTTTCTTGTGGTCATGTATGGATGTGAGAGTTGGACTGTGAAGAAGGCTGAGCGCTGAAGAATTGATGCTTTTGAACTGTGGTGTTGGAGAAGACTCTTGAGAGTCCCTTGGACTGCAAGGAGATCCAACCAGTCCATTCTGAAGATCAACCCTGGGATTTCTTTGGAAGGAATGATGCTAAAGCTGAAGCTCCAGTACTTTGGCCACCTCATGCGAAGAATTGACTCATTGGAAAAGAGTCTGATGCTGGGAGGGATTGGGGGCAGGAGGAGAAGGGGACGACCGAGGATGAGATGGCTGGATGGCATCACGGATGTGAACTCCGGGAGATGGTGATGGACAGGGAGGCCTGGCGTGCTGCGATTCATGGGGTCTCAAAGAGTCAGACACGACTGAGGGACTGAACTGAACTAGGGAAATCCTTGTATCTTTTTTTTTTTTCGATTCCACATATAAATGATATCATATGATATTTGTCCTTCTCTGTGTGATTTACTGCACTTAGCGTGATAATCTCTAGGTCCATCCACATTGCTGCAAATTGCATTATTTAATTCTTTTTATGGGCTTCCCTGGTAGCTCAGCTGGTAAAGAATCAGGTCCATCCACATTACTGCAAATAGCATTATTTCATTCTTTTCGTGGCTGAGTAATATTCCATTGTATGTAGATGTATCACAATTTCTTTATCCATTCATCTGTCGAAGGACATTTAGGTTGCTTCTATGTCTTAGCTGTTGTAATAGTGCTGTGGTGAACATTGCGGTGCGTGTATCTTTTCAAATTATGGTTTTCTCCTCAGATGTACCCAAGAGCAGGATTGTATGGTCATACAGTAGCTCTCTTTTTAGGTTTCTAAAATACCTCCATAAAACCCAGTCAGTTAAATGGGCAGAATGTCTAAATATACATTTCTCCAAAGAAGACATACAAATGACCAAAAGGCACATGAAAAATGTTCAACATGGGTAACTAAAAATAAATTATTAATAATAATTTTATTATTCCAACAAACAATAATTCTAATAAATTTATTGTTTTAATAATTTTTCTAATAATTTTTATTGGTTTTATTAATAAAATGTATTTTTATTCTACTAAAAATTATTAGATAAATGCAAATAAAAACTACAATTAGATTTCACCTCACACTGGTCAGAATGGCCATCATTGAGAAGTCTACAAATAATAAATACTGGAGAGGTGTGCAGAAAAAGGAGTCCTGCACTGTTGGTGGAAATCTGCTTTCATGAAGGCCTTGCTTGTTCTCTTAGTGGACTAAGATTTTTTTCCCTCTAAATCTCCTTTGTAGCTCATTATGCCTTGTAGTAAAGTAAGCTTTGTGGTAGGTTTGTATTCTTTTACTAGATTATGTGCTCCTTTAGAGTTAGACCTATGTACTGGTCACCCTTGCCATTTTCCACCATGTATTACCTTGTGAAGTCATGTTGCCCCTTCTCCAGATGTCTTCTATTAATGGTGCAGCGGTGTGTAAAATTGGCGTGTTAACAGTTATCCTCCAGGATTGTTCTCTGGAGCACATCAGAGAATTTATTTAGATATGCAGCTCTGTGTCTGTCATGCACCCGGTAGACTCTTGATAAATAGTATGGTGGTTGTAGCCAGATGGCCATGTCCACCAGCCTGTGATTTTTGAGTCTCTGCACTTTCAGTCCTTCATCAACAAAATGAAAATAATGGTAGTGTTTACTCATAGGATTTTGTGAGGATTAAATGAGTCTGTACATTTAGAGCACTTAGAATAGCACCCGGCAGTTTGTAAGCCTGCATCATCCAGTTGAGAAGACATGAATCTCACGTGGCTTCTGAGCACTTGAAATGTGGCTGGTCCAAGCTGAGATGTACTGTAAGTATAAAATATCTGTTAGAACCTTGGTATGAAAAATAGAAAGCTGAATAGCTCAGTTTTTTTATATTTCATGTTGAAATGATAATTTGATAAGTTTGGGTTAAGTAAGCTATATTATTCCATCTTCCCCCACCCAGTTTTATTGAGGTATAATTTGACCTACATCGGGTATATAAGTTTAAGGTTTACACCTAATGATGTGATTTACGTACATCATGAAGTGATTATCACAGCAAGGTTCATGAACATTCATCATCTCATGTAGATAACAAATTAAAGAAATAGAAAATAACTTTTTGCTTGTGATAAATGATAACACTTAGGATTTACTCTCTTAACAACCTTCATGTAGGACATACAGAAATGTTAATTATGTTTATCATGTTGTACGTTATACCCGTAGCACTTCTTATCTTATAACTGGGAGTTTGTACCTTTTGACTGCCTTCATCCAAAAAATTAATCTCACCTTTAAAAAAAGCCTAATGTGCCTACTCAGTTCAGATCAGTCGCTCAGTCGTGTCTGACTCTTTGTGACCCCATGAATCGCAGCACGCCAGGCCTCCCTGTCCATCACCAACTTCCGGAATTCACTCAGATTCACGTCCATTGAGTCCGTGATGCCATCCAGCCATCTCATCCTCGGTCGTCCCCTTCTCCTCCTGCCCCCAATCCCTCCCAGCCTCAGAGTCTTCCAATGAGTCAACTCTTCGCATGAAGTGGCCAAAGTACTGGAGTTTCAGTTTTAGCATCATTCCTTCTAAAGAAATCCCAGGGCTGATGTCCAGAAAACTTTAAGTTACTGTGTGGTTCACATATGTTTGTGGTACAGCACTGCTGCATTACTGTGTGAGCTGTTGTTAGCATATTGTCATTATTTTTATTTATTTATTTTTTCTTGCACTGGTGGTTTCTGCATACTCCTCCCCTCCTCTTTGTTTCTTTCTCCAGTTAAGTACTGGAATTCAGTGATTCTGGGTAGGAACATTTAGGAAAGAAAGGTGTTTTTGGATAAGATAAAGCTTAGGTCAAATAGGGAACAAAGAGGTGAGCAGCTTCTGACCTCAAGTTAAGGAAGACTTGACTTGGCTACTTCAGAGCCATGTGCTCTGAGTTACTAATGTAATCTTTCTATTTTCTTGGAGATAGAGACTTCCCTCTGTAGCTCCCTTATGGTTTCCCCTGTTACAAGGAGGAAGATCCACTTGGTTGTCATTGTTGGATATCCATTTATAATAATAAAAATAGAAGCTTATTGAAAAAGAAGAAATTAGAATTAAGGATGTAAAAAAAATTTGGTTCATAAAGAATGAGTTTGTTTTTCATTAAGGAAATGAATGTAAAAGAAAACATTTTAGAAGAGCAGAAAGACTTAAAAATACTTGAGAAAGAAAGTGAAAGTCACTCAGTCTGACTCTGCGGCCCCATGAACTATATGGTTCATGGAATTCTCCAGGTCAGAATACTGGAGTGGGTAGCCTTTCCCTTCTCTAGGGGATCTTCCCAACCCAGGGATTGAACCCAGGTCTCTCGCATTGCAGGTGGATTCTTTACCAGCTGAGCCACAAGGGAAGCAAAAAAAAAAAAAAACCAACAAAACTTGGTTATCTTAATTCCAAGCAGCCTACAGCTTTGATGAATTCTTTTTCTCTACAATAACTAGACACCATGACTGTGATTGGTGATCATGGCTGAAGAACTTTCAGACTGTTTGATGTATGTCACTTCAAATGATCTTGTAAAATGCACATCCCATAAACTGAAGGTTGGGTTTGGGCACATCCCACACTTAGTGTTGTCCTTTTTGGCAGTGAATTTGTTGTTGACTTTAGCCATCATAGGCTCATAACTAGCCTGTCATTCCGAGGGTGATTTAAGAGTTTGATTTGGGCAGTCTCTTTTAAGGAGGTTGGTCAAACAGATGTGTGTAAGTCTTACTGATTATGTGTTCAGTAATTTCCTGGGGTCTTACTTCCCCTTCATTGCGTTTCTTGGTAGTTGGTTCTTGGCACTGAATATTTATACTATGAGCGATGGGAGTGTGGCAAACTAGATAGAGATAATCATTTGAAGTGCTGGTTTCCTTTGAGATCCTAAGGTACAGTGAGTAGCATTATCTCTCTGAGTGCCTTAGAACTAATAGGGAACAAAAAGGCACTTGCCAATCCCAATGGACAGATGTGGTTTATTTCTCTTGGTAAGTCTTTGCAAGGGCAGAATCACGGTAATGTAGAGAAGCCCCCTAGCTATTCTGTGGGTGTGGCTATGGGCACATGATGTTAACTTTCCCTGCTTCTGTTTCAAATAAGTATCTTTGAGCTATTCTTGTTGGAACAAGATCTATCTTGTTATTTCAGATATGCCGTTTGAAGTGATGGTCGGTCACCTGTTTACCCATAAAGTAATATGTTACAAAAGAAGGCAGTGTAACTGTGATCTCTGTGTTTGGGTTTGCATCCTGTTTCTGAATACATAAATCCAAACTTGGACAATTTAGGTGTCTTTTTTTTTTTTTTAATTAGCAAACACAGGTTTATGAAAGGAGTCATCATAGATTTCTTTTAAACAGTAAGCTTCTCTAGGGCCTTTGAATATTTGAGTCGCAATATTATTGATCACAACTTCAAGGAAAATGTCTGTTGTGTAAAGCCAGACATGTTTATATATCTATGCCAGTAAAGACTTAGGAGGTGCCTGTGTGTAAATGTGTGTTTGTGTACATGTGTGTGCTCTCATGCTAGCCCACTAAGTACCTGAATATATACCTCCCTGCTTTCTTTACTGTATAGACAAGGCTGAACATTGCTCATTGCTCTTGCCTGGTACATGTCCACTCTCGTCTCACTGCAAGTGTCAGGGCAACACGCAAAATCGTAAATGAGGAGATGGAACAAGTGGGACCAGAAAACAGTGTCTACAGCCCAGTGGTCCGTGTCACCATTCTGCTTCTGGCATATATTGCATAATCAGGAGAGACGAGACAAGCCAAATCCTTTTAGTACACCATGTCTGGGGAGGTTATAGAGTCCCAGAGGTTCGTTTCTTTTTGCCATTGTAACAGTCTTGATTGTGACAAGGAATCTTGGAAGTCACCTGAGAATGTCATGAAAACCCCATCCCCATTACTGTTGTTTCTGCTGGACACTTTCTGCTTAGGGAATACATTTCATTTGTTAAAAAAAAAAAAGCTTAACTGAGTGAAAGCACCTATATTCTTTGCATTGAAGTCACATACAAAAATACCTTCCCTTATACAGTTCAACCTAAGCTCTTGTAGTACAATGGGCTTTATTTATTTGTATGTCTAAAGAGTAATTTTAAAGCAATTAGAAGCTTTTTATGAATACTTAAAATGATCACTTCTTCCTTTTCTTACAGAAATGTCAGACTCAGATTTTTAAGGATCTGAAAATAATGGCTTTCCTCTTATGTCCATAATGTCAATTATATGGCAAGAAAGAGCTACAGGAATTTTTTCCTGTCTTGAAATTGTATTCTCTGCTTTGTAGATAAAAAGTTATACCAGGATATATTAGCTCATGTGTATTTGTTAGTGTTGCCTTTGTCCTGTTAATTAGCATAATATTAATTAAAAATGCTTGCTAAGAGAGCTCTGTTTTTGCTGGTTGTGAACTTTTTCAGAAATTATAGCAAAATAAGTATTTCAAATGTTCCAACCAGAATATGTTAGTTTAAAAAAAGAATAAATTTTCTTTGAATCTTTGCAGCTGTAGTTTACTTTCCAGGCATGAGAAATATCTATTTTATTAAGTCCTGCGAGGAATAAGTGTCACATACATTTAAGAAAAATCTATTTAAGATGAAAAATTCCAAAAACGACTTCCCCCTGGTGTGAAGTAAAACAAAAGCCCCAACTGCGTCTCTGCCTGTGGTAATGACAAACTGCAGGCAGGTGAGGTTCGTGGGGATGGTCTCACACCTGCACCACGAGCTTGGGGAACAGCTGGGTCTGGAGCTGGCGTCTGGCCTTGCTTTCTGTTTGATGAGAGACCAGCTCTCAGGCTGAGGGCCCCGCACACTTGCACACTTGCACAGAAGACTCTGAGTGTTTTTCAACAGGCAAGGAGGACTGTAGGTGGCTAGTGTTCCTGGTTTTGTGAATCTTTTTCCCTGAGATGGGGTGGTTGAAGAAGCCTCCGCTCAAGCTCAACCTACAAGCCCAACCCCTTATATCAGTCCTGAGCTCTGTCCGTGGAAGGAGTGTCACTTAGGGGGCTCTGAGATAAAGATCCTTGTCCACTTCAGTCCTAGTTCTGTACAGCCAGGGGGCAGACCGCAAGCCCGCTGAATGGCTCCAGTTCATTTCAGTCACTCAGTCATGTCCGACTCTTTGTGACCTCATGGACTACAGCACGCCAGGCTTCCCTGTCCATCACCAACTGCCGGAGTTTACTCATATTCATGTCCATTGAATCAGTGATGCCATCCAACCATCTCAGCCTGTCGTCCCCTTCTCCTCCCACCTTTGATCTTTCCCAGCATCTGGGTCTTTACAGATGAGTCTGCTCTTTGCATCAGGTGGCCAAAGTATTGGAGTTTCAGCTTCAACATCAGTCCTTCCAATGAACACCCAGGACTGATCTCCTTTAGGATGGACTGGTTGGATCTCCTTGCTGTCCAAGGAACTCTCAAGAGTCTTCTCCAACACCAGAGTTTGAAAGCATCAATTCTTTGGCGCTCAGCTTTCTTTATAGTCCAACTCTCACATCCATATGTGATTACTGGAAAAACCATAGCTTTGACTAGATGGACCTTTGTTGGTAAAGTAACATCTGCTTTTGAATATACTATCTAGGTTGGTCATAGCTTTTCTTCCAAGGAGTAAGTATATTTTAATTTCATGGCTGCAGTCACCATCTGCAGTGATTTTGGAGCCCCCCCAAAATAAAGTCTGACAGTGTTTCCACTGTTCCCCATCTATTTCCCATGAAGTGATGGGACCAGATGTCATGATCTTAGTTTTCTGAATGTTGAGGTTTAAGCCAACTTTTTCAACTCTCCTCTTTTACTTTCATCAAGAGGCTCTTTAGTTCTTCATTTTCTGCCATAAGTGTGGTGTCATCTGCATACCTGAATTTAGTGATATTTCTCCCGGTTATCATGATTCCAGCTTGTGCTTCATTCAGTCCAGCATTTCTCATGTTGTACTCTGCATATAAATGAAATAAGCAGGGAGACAGTATACAGCCTTGATGTGCTCCTTTCCTGATTTGGAACCAGTTTGTTGTTCCGTGTCTGGTTCTAACTGTTGCTTCTTGACCTGCATACAGATTTCTCAGGAGGCAGGTCAGGTGCTCTGGTATTCCCATCTCTTTCAGAATTTTCCATGGTTTGTTGTGATCCACACAGTCAAGGCTTTGGCATAGTCAATAAGGCAGAAATAGATGTTTTTCTGGAACTCTCTTGCTCTTTCCATGATCCAGCGGATGTTGGCAATTTGATCTCTGGTTCCTCAGCCTGAACATCTGGAAGTTCACGGTTCACATGTTGCTGAAGCCTGGCTTGGAGAATTTTGAGCATTACTTTACTAGCGTGTGAGATGAGTTCAATTGTGCAGTAGTTTGGACATTCTTTGGCATTGCCGTTCTTTGGGGTTGGAATGAAAACTGACCTTTTCCAGTCCTGTGTCTACTGCTGAGTTTTCCCAATTTGCTGGCATATTGAGTGCAGCACTTTCACAGCATCATATTTTAGAATTTGAAATAGTGCAACTGGAATTCCATCACCTCATCTAGCTTTGTTCAGAGTGATGCTTCCTAAGGCCTACTTGACTTCGCATTCTGCGATATCTAGCTCTACGTGAGCGATCACACCATTGTGGTCATCTGGGTCATGAAGATCTTTTTGTATAGTTCTGTGTATTCTTGCCACCTCTTCTTAATATCTTCTGCTTCTGTTAGGTCCATACCATTTCTGTCCTTTATCGAGCCCATCTTTGCATGAAATGTTCCCTTGGTATGTCTAATTTTCTTGAAGAGATCTCTAGTCTTTCCCATTCTAATTTTTTCCCTCTATTTCTTTGCACTGATCACTGAGGAAGGCTTTCTTATCTCTTCTTGCTATTCTTTGGAACTCTGCATTCAAGTGGGTATATCTTTCCTTTTCTCCTTTGCCTTTCGCAAATGGCTGAATGGCTCCTCCCCCCACCAATTCCCCTGGAACTGCTCAGGGGAACTCCAGAGTAGCTGAGGGCATTTATGGGCAGGCAGGACCCTTCCTGGTACACCACTCAAAGCTGACTGCTGCTGATGGCATATGTGTGTTGATGTTAATTATATGTTTTATTCTTTTTTATTTATTATGGCTTTGCTTGGTCTTTGTTACCACACCCAGGCTTTCTCTAGTTGAGGCCAGTGGGGGCTGCTCTTCAATGCACTGTGAGGGTCTTCTCATTGAAGTGCCCTCTCTTGTTGCAGAGCCGGGGCCCTAGAGGACGTGGGTTTCAGTAGTTGTGGCGCATAGGCTTAGTTGCCCTGCAGTATATGGAATCTTCCCAGGCCAGGGATCGAACTGGTGCCCCCTGCATTGGCAGGCAGATTCTTAACCGCTGGACCACTAGAAGTCCTGGTGGCATTGTTTGATTTAATTCCTTTTCACACTTCCAAAAAGAAAAGCTATCCATCCAACTGGTCAGTCTTATCCTGTGTATCTATATGTGAAGGGGAAGTCCAGGTTGATTTCAGTTTGAGACCTCCATCCCATCATCTAACCCAACTTGGGGAAGGTTCATCGAAACTACCAGGCTCACCATTGTTTGGTGTCTTTGCTCACTCACACCACTAAGGCCAGATGTTTCCTTCTTCATCTGACCACGTGTTCTTTTCTTCCACCGGTGCTATGGTGGCAGATGCCTTCAGGAATTGCTTCCATTATATAGTTTCCCAGGGACACTGACTGGAAATGCTTTGCATTCTTGCTGTCTTAGGATGGGTTCCTTTTTACCCCCTTAAACTTACTTGCTTATTTAGCTGTGCTGGGACTTAGTTGAGGCATGCAGGATCTAGTTCCCCAACCAGGGATTAAACCCAGGCTCCCTGCATTGGGAGTGTGGAGTCCTAACCACTGGACCATGAGGGAAGTCCCTTAAGGTGAGTTCTGATGCCTCACTTATATACCTCACAATTTCTTGGAAGCCAGAGATCAAGAAGTCAGGTCCAGCCTTTAGATAGGTTTGGTTTGGTGGCCAAACTGACAGTTTACTGTATATTGTTTGAAAAGTTTGTAGTTTCTGTAAAAAACTGGGGAGATTCCATACAACAGTTCAGATTTCTAGCTTCCCTTGAAAAAAATTGAAGTATCTAGGCAAGGTTGTTTTCATTATAGTGGAAGTGTTGCAGGGAGGAAGCCAATTCTGATTCCATGTTGGAAATTGTTTCTTTGACTTGCTTTTTGTTGCTCTTGTTGTAATCATACTTAATAGCTTGCCTCAGAGGACCCTGCCCCTGTGCTTGACTGTAAACTGAAGTGCCTTTGTTCAGCTCATAGAAAGATAATTTGTCCTTACCCACCTGTGAGTAGAAGAAATTCACACACTCCTTCCAAAGGCTGGGCATTTCCTTGGAGATGCTTTGCAAGACTGAAGCCCCTTTCACTTTACTTCCCCACTGCCTCTCACTTTCTATTCTGCCTTTTGATGTTAGTTCCTTGTTGCTTCTTTCTTTCTGATCTTTGAAAGAACCTGGCATCCAGACCGCCATAAGATAGTTCTTTTGAGGCACTAGCTTGCCATCTTCTCAGTCTGCTGGCTCCCCGATGAGAGTGTCTTCCTTGCCTCAGCAGCTTATCTCTTGGGTTGACTGGCCTGTTGTTGTGCTGAGCAGAGCAAACTTGGACTTGGCCACATAACTATGAGGTGTAGAAGCAGACTGTGGCCTCTACCCTTGGAATGATGGCTTTTAAACCTTTTTGACCAGTTATACATGAAACTCTCCTTACCACACGCCTTTCATTTCTTCATGTTCTGTTTCACGAGAGCACAGATGGTGGAATGCCGCTAAAATTACTTTGTCATCCACTCTTGCTGGTGACCTGACCTGCAGCTTGAGAAACAGGGGTTTGGATCTGACTGCAGGCTCTGCTTGCCAGGCCCTTCCTCTCCTGCACAAAACTTAGTGATGCTGGCCTCATGGGTGACTGCAGTTCCCCCGAATCAGTCATTCATGTGAAACCACACAATTGTCATTCATATTAAACCAGACAGCCCCGTAGGACATCCAATCTGCTGTCCCTCTTTGGCTGTGGTTATCCAGGTGACGGTTGATTTTTTTTTAGGACTCCTCTCTTAAGTCTGAAGACAAAGGCAGGTGAATGTCTCTCTTTGGTCTTGCCATGGCTTTCTTGCCCAACCCCTGCCAAGAAAATGAATAGAGTGCTATGTGCTGCTTTGTGGAAGACCTCCAGGCCTGTCCTACGGATTACATAACACTGGGCCATAGGTACCAGGGACAATTCATATTACAATGGCGTTCTTTTTATAAAGCAAACTAGGTTTTTAACTGTGACTTTAGTTGCTTTACATTTGCATTACAGATTTTTAAGTACTGTCATTAACTGGGATGGGTAAGTAGGCAGGGGGCAGGAAAAGAGTAGAGGGATTTTTAGTTGTCTTCTATACCTTTATCATTACTCATCAGGATCCTGGCCATCCTAGCATCAATAAGAAATGATAAAGTACCCTTTTATACACTTCAAATTAAACACATATTTAGCTCTTCAAATTGTATTCCTTTAGGATATTGATAGAGTAGAATTTGAGTCGGAAGATGTGGCTTCTTCTTCTGGCCACACTTTCACGTTTGTTTTTTGTGAACTTAGGCTAGATTTAATATACTGGGCTTTGGTTGTCTCAGCAATTAAATGGGATGATGGAGATAACTCCCACTGGGCCCTGTCTCATTGATTTCTGAGCATCTCACGAGACTGTGTATGTGTGCATACACACGCACACGTGCAAAAATGTAAGCCGCTTTGTCTTATTATGGGGTGCTGTGTTTTTAGGATGTACAGAATTACATTATCACAGCTACTTGACCTGCTCCAGGTATTTTACACTAAGGTGACCCTTTTCCTTTTCACACCCTTTTGGGGTAGATAAGACTCGGCATGATGACCCATTTCTGTCTTAGCTATATAGATGATAACTGAAGTCAAGATCTGCACTCCCCACATTACAGCACAGTGGGTCTTGGTCTTACAGACTTCCAAATTGCCATGTGCTCAGTTCAGAAAGGAATTCAGCAGGCACCCTAGCTTCATATGTTGAAAGCTGAGGCTGAAATAAAAGTGTCGGATACTTCTTTTCTTATGTCCGTAATAGAGACAGAAACTAAACTGAGAATGTCCTTGCTCCTCAAGCAGAACTCTTTCCTAAAGACTGAAGTGGTTGTATTTCTTCAATCAAAGGCATTTTAATTTTTTCATTAAAAAAAAAGAACACCTTCTGGATGTTTTCAAATCTGTCCTAGTTCCAGTCTGTTGAGTGAGCACACTTAAGTCAACAAAGAGGGGTCCAGCAGGGGGCTTATTTTTGGTTCTTATCTCACTGTCAGCACCCCTTCCTCTGGCCTGCAGCCCCATCACCCACCTGCAGCTCTGAGACAATTCGTGTCTAATGAAGTCTTTGTTCTGACAAAGGACATGTAGACTTTGGCCATTTAAACCCCAACCAAATAAAGAATCCACTTTAGGATTTGACAAAGTTTTAAAAAGTCACATGGTTATCAATGTTACATATGATTCCAAGGTTAGGAATGAACTCTTGTCAGATGGCAAAGGGGATCCTTTCCCATTTGTGTGAATGGTGAGAGGGAGAGGAGTTGGGGCTCTCTTCTATGGGGGACAGTGAAGTGCGTAAGAGTCTGTTTTTGGACTGGGAAGGTGAGAGATGTGTGTTCCATTATCAGCTTGCTGCCTTGGGCAAGTTGCTTTGGATATCTCTGGACCTTATAGCCTTAGAGAGGTGTATTATGCCACCCAGGGCCTTTATTGTGGTCACTCTTATTTCCATTTTATGGATGAGACCACTGAAGTTCTCTTGTCCCAGATCCTACAGCTTAGGAAATGGGTCGACTCAGGACTGGAACACAGGTTGATGTGATTCTGGACCCCGACACCTGTTAGCTTCTGTGCCTGTTTGTTTGAAGGAGCCTTCTTGCTAATATCACAGAATTCTGGGCTCTGCTCTTTGTCAAGTAACAAATTATAATGAAAGGAATCAAAGAAGTTATCCTGAAAATGATGGGTAATAAGCATTACAAGAGAGAACTTGCAGCAGTATTTTACTTTCTTAATCTCTATTTCTTATTTATGTAATTCTACTTGTGCTTGAAAATTTTTAGAGGTAGAATATTGAAATATAGCCAACAGTTGCCACTGTCAGAAATACAGTCTGAAACTTTTGTTAGTTTATACATAGGAAGTTATGGTTATTTGATGCTCATAGAGTTAACTAACATATGTAGCCTTACCTGCTTTTTCCTGGTTCTGTGCTATATATTATTATTCTTATTTTACAGAAAAGGAAACTAAAGCTTAAAAGGTTAGGGATCTGGTCACCTCACAAGTGGGCTTGTTGGATTTGCCTGTGTTCTTTTCCTCTGCTCTACACAAGTAAAATCCTATTGTTGGCCATTATGGGTTGATCTATTAGAGAAAAATTCCAAGTTCACATCTCATTCCAGAGGAGAATAACAAAGAGGCAGACCTAGACAGAAGCATAATTTGTAAAGCCTCAGAAATCACCCTAACAGAGATTTATATATTTTAGAAAGCAGTAACTTCATGTGCATCAGTGAATTAGTTGATAGTGTTCTCAAAAGTTTCCTTTAAAGAGTTTAGAAATGTAAACAGGAATTACATTTCTTTTTTTCTCCCTGTTGCTCCCCTTTCACAAATCCTGTTTAAAACCTTTTAGGTCCCTCTTTCCAAGAAGTGTTCCCTTCTTGGCCTCCTCTCCCCGCTCCTCATTTCTTTTTCATTTCACTGTATCCTCCTCCTCAATAAAACTTCCATCTGTGTTAATTACATGCAGGAGAGATGGTGCATATTGCAAAACAAAATTTATTTCTGTAGATGGACTTAATAATATGTATGGTGGAGTACATGTATAGAGTAAGTAGATATCTAGTTTTTGGTGATCATGGGAAGATTTAGGAGATGATTTGGGGGGATATTGAGAGTTTCTGTTTTATTAATGTTGTTTTCATGGAAAAGGATACTATCTCCTGTTCTGTTATTTAAAAATAGCTCTGTATAGATAAGATTTGATGCTTTTACCACTGTTCTTCTAGTTCGTTCTTGTAATAAAGAGATCTTTGGTTTTGATATTAGCTTTTTATTGTTCCAGAAATGGTAGTTTGTCAGGTGGTTTTATACAAGAAGGATACTAAAACTTAAAAACCTTTCCATAGGAAGGAAATATATAACCTTGCCTAATGGAAATTGTTAACCATAGATAATAATCACAGTGTTAGTAAATTCAAGATCATGTAATTTCTGCTTCACATGACATCGAATCTAACCTAAAGAAAGAGAAGGGAGAGAACTATTTCTTGGCAAAGTTAATTTGACAGTGTACCTGACATAAAACTTGGTGAGCAGCGGGTGAAGAAAGATAGGAGTCTAGGTTCACTTCCTCCTGGTCAACGTGCAGAGCCCATGTGGTGGGGGTGGTTGGGTGGAGAGGGCAGAGTTTTTGCTTAACAAGCACAGGTAATAATGTTTGACACCTGTCCACTTCCCCCGGTGTGCCAAACCAGGTTCTCAGTCTGGATGAGAGGATCATTTTAGAATCCTAAGATATATTTTGAATCCTTCAGGAAACTGCAGAATTTTGTAGAGAACGGTATGGTAAGGAACAACTTAGATAAAGATTGGGCATGCATGACGTAAGCAGACATGTTATAAACCCATAACACCCTAAGGTTTCTGGGTATTCCTCTCATTTCTCCAACCATCCTCTACTTCCTACCCCACCTTCATGGACGTGCACGTGTGTACACACACACACACACACACACACACACACCTTCATCTAGGTATCTAGGTAAGTAAAAAAGTAAAACTTGGCCATTTCCTTTTTGACATAATTTCTCAAGCCTACTGAGTGCTGCTAAGGAATTTTAATCAAGCTACATTCCTTTGTTTAACGACTTCTTATGTTAATGTTCTAAGCACACCTTTAAAATAGCATTCTTTCCCTCTGCATATATTTTCTTTTTAAGTGTTTGAATATTTTCATATTGCTCCCTGTTAACCTCTTTAGCCAAGATGATTTATTATAACTAATTTAATCTCTCTGTATTAATCAGTATTTTCCCCTTTTAAGTAGATTTGGAACTAGTCTGACTTTCCTCAGTTTGATCACACTTTTTTGTGATTAGGTGTTGGATCTCAGATTGCTTTGCTTGATCTGAGAAACACGTCATATG